>NW_021770955.1:458-2584 GCF_005508785.2 Acyrthosiphon pisum | reverse complement strand
AAGTTTAATGTGTACCTATTCATTATTTCAATGATGTCTGATATTTTATTTAAATACAATTAATAGCTCATTACTGTGACTGTAAAAATACAAAAAACTAAAATTATATAGTTGACCTGTTTGGTATACCTATTGCATAACTAAATAATAATTGATTATATTGTTCCATGTTAGCAAAAATCAAATACTCTAGTATTTGTAATAAATTATTATTGTTATCTTGCAGCTTAAAAATTAGTAATTATTTGTTTATGATATATAAAAATATTTAATAGCAATTACTAATTTTAGTCCAAAAAATGTTTTTTAATTATAAATGGTTTTTTCCTGAATTGTATACTCTTATGGTTATAAGTGTTACTGTGTTGGAATATATATTTGCTAATTTTTTATAATTTATTATGTTTTAATTCCTATGATTAATTTTGTATTAATTTTCTTTTTACTGTTAACTGTTCTGGATTAATAATTAACACGTGCGGTTGATTAAAAGGTTGATGTTATTCTTGTACTTGATCAAGAACGATTATTTTATAATGAACTAGTGAGAACTAGGAAGGCTGCAAGAAAAAATAATATAAATAGCTCTGCCTAATAAAACAAAATTTGTTAAGCTTAGGTCAACAAACCAATTCCCTGAAACACATATTATTATTGCATTTGCTTCTTTTTTTTTTTATATATTCAACATTACATTTCTAAAATATCTGTGAAAGATTTGAATTTGTGACCCACTTAGTCATTTCTTCGATAAAATACCATGGTCAAGAGTCAATACTCATTGGAAAATTCAGAAAATTTTATGTTTTTGGTAAGCCCCCCATATTATTAAGATAAAAATGCACGTTTGTTGGCAATTGTAGATGGCCTTTTTATGCCTTAAGCTTTGTTGGGCTGACCTAATTAAACTATTTGTCTTGTAGAGTGCAAAATTGTCTTAAAATACAGTGTTCACCCACGGTAATCACAAGAAGACTATTGTTATTTGTTATTGCAGTGAAACTTTTCTAATAAGGATTCTCTTTAATACAGAAACCTTTAAAAAATAATGAAGTTACCCATTATTCTTGGTCCTGGCATACAGTATAGTATAAATATTTAGCTCTGTCAAACAAAAGCAACGAAAGTGAATATTTGAGTGTATGTCTCAATAAAAGCTGTCTTCGACAAGTTTTACTTCTTTTTTTCTTTAATGTATTAAATGTAAATTTATTTGTATAAGTATACAACACTTTTTAGAGCACGGTTAAAACTTATTTTATAAAAATAAAAAGCTGCATATTGTCATATTCATTATAATTCATAAATAATGTAACAATTAATTTAAAAACATTTTATACCAACAGTAATGTTATTATTTTCTAAAGTTTTTAATTAAAACAAAAATTAATTTAGTTTAATAATAGTCATGTTGTAAAATTTTAATTAACTAATATTGACTGTGTATTAAAAATTAGGTAAATTATAAAATATGTACAGTGTACACAGTTAAAAATAAAACATTTTATTATACAGTAAAATTAAATTATTATGTATTATTATAAATTTGATTTGTTTTATAATTAGGTAGTTGAAAGGAGTAATAAGTTTATATTGGAAGGTAGAGAATTGGAGCACCATCAATCCCAAATACATTGATGCCAGTAGATATGCAAAAAAACTGATTTTGAGACAAACTTGAACCTGTTACTCCAGGTAAATATAAAAAACACTTAGTGTGTTGCTTATTATATTATTTAATAAAAATACTTTTTCATTAAGATTATTTTTTAAAAATATGTTTACAATTTTTTACAGGGCCAAATATGCTGCATCACGTGTTAACTGTGTATTTCAATACAATGGTAGAAGAAGACGTTAGGAATAGTGTTGCTGGTTTTGTGTGTGTATAAGTATTGTTTAGAATCATTCAATATAACAACATTTTGATGCACATCCATTTTAATACATTTTTTTTTATTTCTCTAGAACAAATGTTGACACCTCACTACAAATGTTAACTCTATTGCAACCTCTGCCTGAAACAATTTACCTCATGTCAGATGTACAGTTCATGGACAACAATGCTTTAAACTGTGTGTTTGAAAAAAGACAGAAAAAATATTTTGTGTGTTAAGTAGATACTG
>NW_021770955.1:0-358 GCF_005508785.2 Acyrthosiphon pisum | reverse complement strand
TTAATGATTATTTTTTTAGAACATAATATATTTTCCTTTGACTTTAAGAGTAATTCATAGATCTCAGTGTGAGGTAACAATGTAATGTACATATCTATATTAGATTTAAATATGTAATTCATGTGCTTAAGTTTTATATTTCATTAGTATTAACAGGACTTATAAATAATATTACGAATAACTGCACTAGTCATTAGTGTAATTACATATTTATTTGATATAAAGTTCAATAACATAGAAATGCTTATGTTTGAAATTAATAATTTTAATTATTGCAAGCAGGTTATAGTGGTCCTTATATGGCAGTTTTGAAAAAATATTTAAATTTCTCAAGGAAAGCCCCTAGATTGGTTTAGTT
>NW_021770954.1:11587-11693 GCF_005508785.2 Acyrthosiphon pisum | reverse complement strand
TACTGGCTACTATTTTAATACAATATATTATAAGTTATTAATATTGAAAAAAAAGGTCAAGCAACCCTCCCCCTCCATCCGTTTGATCACCACTGATCGAAATGGC
>NW_021770954.1:0-11487 GCF_005508785.2 Acyrthosiphon pisum | reverse complement strand
TACGATGTTTCCAGACGTTGTAACAAAACGAAATAATATTGGTGATGTTAACAATATACAACCGTAGAGAAAAGGTTGCGCGCCGAACGTCAAACGTGTATCCTGTGTGTGGGCCATATGGCATATCGCATAGGTATGAGGTCGGTGAACCAGATAACTGCCGTAATCGAACCCAAAACCGTTTCCAAATATATTATTGTACACTATAAAAAAATAACACAGTAATTTTATTGATAATCATAAACTTTGTAAATCATCCTAGGTACATACATTAAGGCAGATCGGTACTCGATCAATAATTATTAATTAATAAAGTCGAAAGACTGTATTAAATGTAAACGGATACATGATGTTAAATAATCAATAATTGGTTATGGGATTTAGCTTTTCTTACAGACGTAACAACACATTTAAATATTTTAAATCTTAAATTACAAGGACCTGGAAAATTCATATTCGACATGTATAATTTTATTAAAGCATTTGATGCAAAATTAAAATTATTTATTAATCAAATTGAGCGCAGTGATTTCAGTCATTTTGAGAACTGCCAAATATTTAATAATAACACAAAATCATTATGTTCAACAAATCCATTTGTATGTATGTTAAACAAATTGCAAACCGATATTTCATCTCGATTTTCAGATGTTAAATTACACGAAAAATCGTTGCGTTTATTTGAAAACCCATTCAATATTGATGAAATTGATGTCGATACTTCTTTTCAACTTGAACTTATCGAGTTAAAAACAAATTCATTTTACTATGATGAATTTCAAACAATGAAAAAAAATGATATTTTAAAATTTTATTCAACGCTTTCACACGAAGATTTCCCTGCTTTGAGAGACATTATGATGAAAATGGCAACTGTATTTGGCTCGACGTATATATGTGAACAAATATTCTCACGGATGAAACAAACAAAATCAGTTCATAGATCGCGACTTACAGATGAACACCTTCATTCAATTTTGAGGATTGGAACAACTAAATTCCAACCAGATTTTCAATATTAGTCAAAGAAACACAAGTTCAAATTTCACATTAAAAACATTTTTATATACATTTTATTTTTATTTTTATTATTGTATTTTTTATTTATAAATTAACTAAAATCGTATTTTGTAATAATTTTACTTTTTTTGGAATATTTTGTTTTATTTTAATAATTTGTAACGGGCCACATGGAATACTTTGGCGGGCCACATGTGGCCCGCGGGCCGCGGGTTGAGCATGACTGCTCTACTGTCTTTAATTTTTAAAAAGCTTTAATTTAGATTTTGTACTTTTTATATTATATTATATTTTGTTTGTTTTGTACCCCAGGTTTCAATAATTAGCGCACCCAATCTCACCGAGCAGTTAATTTCACAAATCGCTTATTAAACAGACTATAAGTATATTGTAGTATTGTAGTATTTTGTGATCTAGAATTTCGTTTATTTATTCAGTCGCTTTAAAGAAATAAATACCTATAAGACAAAATATGTCTGTTTCCAAATCGAAAAACTTAATCTTGAATAGTTGAATAAATTATTTTTATAACTGTTAACATTTTAATTTTTTTTATTCATTGTTATTATTTTAACTGTATGTTTTAAAGATTCAATTAAACGTATTCTAAAAAAAATAAACGAGCATATTATATTATTATATTATATTATATGCATATAGTTATATAACACATAATAACTTATATAATATAATACGTTGTATGTGGGCGATAGCCCCCCAAGGGGTTACGGAACAAATTATTTTAGCACTCCTAACTTTACACCTAATGTGTGCCTATGGCCTACAACTGGCCCATGGTACCGAATATATCTAATATTATAGAAGTAACATTTAGTCAGATTGAATCTTTTGGGATTGAGTTTACCGGACACCATATATATTTTACAATGTAGATTGAATGTACATATAGTTGATTACATTATAGGTATATTATATAACTTACATGTTAGGTTCTTATTTTAGTTATAATTATAATATATTTATAAACAAGGTGCAGCAGCAAAAAAAAATAATAATAATATGTGATGACTGATGAATGATGAGTGAAGACCCTTCATAAGAAGTGGATAGTCTTAATTATAAATTGTCCTGTATAATATGACTTATAGGTACTTGCAGAATTCAACAATAAATAATAATTGTAATATTCAATGAGTTAGTTTTGCTCTGCATTACTTGTCAAAATTTTTTTTTTTGTTTTAAATTAAAATTGTCTACAGTATATTAAATTATCAATAACTGAGAATTTTTTTAACAGCAAATAAATAAAATACAAATAAAAAACTGATGCAAATAAGTAGCAACAATAATAAATTGTCGAATCAAAATCATTTAATCATTAATAACATAATATTATCTAAAGACTAAAATTAAAAAGAGCCTAAGTAATTCCAGTCGAGTATATTTATTAAACGTACAAGACATTAAGACTATTTTATATTATACACTATACACTTTATTCTATAATAAATCATAGTATAAGTATAATTGGTTTTGTTTCGTCTTTTGTGGTCCAAATGTACGCGTACAACTGCTCATGCGAGTAGATTGGAATAAATATTCGTTATTACCAAATATAATTATAAATATAATTTGTATTGCCAGTCTCATACACAGAAACTACACCTTAGATAAACTGCTGCTTGGTCCAATTTACCGATAAAATTGCTTATATAGGTATAATAATAATATAACATCTTAAAAATCGCGTTTGCTACGACGAGCCATTTTTAACTTGATCAATACCTATAGGTACCCGGAAAAGTATACTGTAAATGATAAACCAAATGAGCACTCTTCATTTAATGATACCTGCGATAGAAAGAGACCTATGGGCTATGAGTCAATGATAGACTGACGTATCAATTATGTAATAAATGTACTACCGTTATGTGTATTATAAAATCGAATATAATATAGCTTTGATTATAGAGTGTTATGTTCTTCATTTGTTGACGACCAGCGAATTACTACTGTGGATTCGTCAGAATGGTGATTATTTTTTCCTGAGCCGACACTGGTTGCCGTAATGTGTTTTCCATTTGTATAGTTGTCTATGCGTCCGAGTGGCAGGTGCAACCACACTTAACCTTTTTGACTCCGCTTTCGGGACGGGCTTTCGGTGGTGAACTCGAGCTGGCACATGGCGATTTTTCCTGACTGCAACGGCCACGGGACGGAGGTTCTTTTGCGGGGCAGAATAAAGAGGCTGGAAGGAGTGCAGGGCACAAAGAGCCTGGAGGATCAGTTGATGGACAGGTCGGTGGACAAGTCGGTGGGCAGGTCGCCACTTTAGCCGGTGCACTGGTGGTGGTCGGCTTATCAGTTGGTGGAGAGGTGGGGATCGGCCGATTAGCTGGTGGACTGCAGGTGGTGGTCGGCTTATCAGTCGGTGGACAGGTTGGGATCGGCCGATTAGCCGGTGGACTGCAGGTGGTGGTCGGCTTATTAGCCGGTGCAGGAACTATTTTGGACGTCGAACGTTTAGCTGGTGGACTGACGGTGGTCGGACATACTCGTTGCTGCACTTCTGGATCGGTCTGCTGACATGAGTCTCGCTTGCACCCTCCGTTGGTTACGACCGTCCCGAAGTTGATGATAATCTGCGAGGATACCACATCTTCCACGGCGGAACTTCCTTTCGGCTTGTCGGGCGTACAGGATTGCATTGTACGCTGCTGGTTTTGGTGCTGTTGCGGACGCACATCGTTGACTTTGATCCATTCCGGGATCGGCTGCGATTTCAAGAAATCGCATAGACTCATTTGTTTAGGGCGTTCCGCGCGCCCGCAGCTACCATTATTTCGCGGTTTCGTTGCCACCACCGCGGCGGCTGGTTTTTCATCACATTTCGATATCAGTTTGCAACAGCATCGGACCGACTTGCACTGTGTGTTCTCATCGTTTTGTCCCATCGTTATGTTCGTTATATTTTTTGGGGTGTAAGTGTTAGGTACCTATACCAGTTAAATTTCGTTCAATTATCCAGCTAATGACGTTTTATATTCGAAATATGATTGTTTTTTTTTAAGGTAGATACTATTTATATTATTCCTATAGCAACGTATACTATTTTGTATTTTATTTAAAATGCTAAGGCTCAAATAACGGTATGACATTATACATTTCCCTCCACTCCCATCCCATATAAAAATGTGCAAAAATGAAAAATAGTTTTGAAATTACGCCTTATTGTAAACCGTTTTATTGTGTACACCAAACTACTAAAAGTGCCTTAAGGTTTGTAACGGCGATGACAAAGTTTTTTACAATGAAACATCGACGGCTTGACGTGGTGATTTGTCATAGATAGGTAATACATCTTAGAAATATAGTAGTATATTATATATATAACAGGTATGTATAAGTACAGTAGATATATACTATATATATATATTTATATTATACAGGTGTATACAGTATATACCTGTAAATGTAGACGACGAGCTAAAGCAGAACAATATTGCGGTGGACTGTGATTATAACTTGGTTCATCTATGTATGGCTAATATAGCCATTGGCTATATATTATATTTCAATGATTGAAAAGTTTCTTTAAAAAAGGAATTAGTTCACGTTTACGGTAGTTCATCTTGTTAAAAAAGAACTAAATTGTTTCTCGTTCTTGGCTTAAATAAATGAACTCGTTCCTTTCCTAGTTCCTAAATAAAGAACATTTTTCCTTCATCAATATTTTAAAAATTGTTTTAGTATTATTTGTTGTTAGTGATAAATTGCTTAATTATGTAGTAATTTTCTTTTTAAAATGTTTAATTTGTTTATTTCATACAAGTTAAGACTGATAAGACAACCGTGACTAACTTTACATATTGTAAACATTGTCAATATTATCATATATTATCGTATATAGGTTTAATATAATAGCTCATTAGGTAGATTTTAAATAGGTAGGTACTTAATTTAATTAACAAAACGTTACACCCACATGTGTTGTCTCCGTTTTACACACGTATATGGCATAGACAAAACGCGTTTACGCAGTCTGAGTAGAACTCGCTCAATTTTGTTGTTCGAATAAAAACACCTAATACAAAATTAAAAGATGACAATATTTTGGAGGGTAAGACTGTGAGTAATTAAAAAAAAAATTAAATTTAGAAAAGTTAAAGGTCATTTAAAAATGTTGAAATTTTCACTATTTCTAATAGTGATATAGGTAATGAACGCTATTTTGAGAATAATGGAAAACGCACCGTAATATCTTCAGAAATATTGCCACAATTCAATTTTATAGTATAATTTTTACTGTTGAAACAAAATTGAGCGAGTTATACTTATACTCAAAGCTTGGCAAGTTAATGATTTTTTTTAACTCAGTTAAGTTAATTAATACGCACCAATAACAAAAAGTTAAAGTTAAAAGTTAATTTCACTACCTATAGTTAACTCAGTTGAGTTAAAAGTTAATAATACACAATTTTTGTTAACTTTTTATTAAGTTAAAAAAGTTTGTTTGTTTATACAACGCTAGCGTACTTCTATAACTCAGTATAATATACAGTGGTTTTTTTTGTATTTTTAGTACCTTTATGTACCTACCTATGTTCAAAACATAGACCTATAAACTAGGTAGGTATTTCAAAATAATACTAAAATAATAATTAAGTGATATAAAAAACGGAGGAAGTAATCATTCGGCTATATAGAAAATCCGAGTATACCTACTGATTTTGAGTAGGTCACTGTAATGATGTTTTAGGATTTAACTAGGATTTACCATAGCCATAATGTACATTTTTCGACAAAAAAAGCTTGAAAATGCATTACAATAAGTTCCTCATTTAGTTCTTCTTATTGGAATAAAAAAATATATCACCGAGCCCATACATTTTTTATGAGCGTTTGAAAATCAGTATCATATTTTGAAGTAATTGGATTATATTAAAACAGAAACTAACGATTTTTCATAAAATGTTTCTAGTTATGTTGTTGAAATTAAATTAAACAAATAGGTAATAATTTTAGAGACAACCAGTGAAAATTGCATATATATACGTTCATTTGTTTTAGAGTTACACCAAAAACCAATATCGATTTTGTCGAAAACTGTTACTGCGTAAAAATTCCCGTTTTATCTTAGCATTTATGTAGTTTTTCCCGGCGCTTTTGAAAACTATTGGGAATTGTATATGCACCAACTAGATTCACTTTCCCATCGAACGAGATACTGTTGAAGAAAATTGAAGCAATTTTACTGCCCCAAACTGTGATGACAGACACAAAAAAAAACACACATCATTGTAAAATCAATACATTCATCGTTCAAATCAGATTCTAAAATTAAAAATACATTTTAGATGAATGCCAAATATTTTAGATTCTGATCGGAGCGATGAATGTATTGATTTTATAATGATGTGTGTTTTTTTTATTTTTGTGTCTGTCATCACGTTTTAGGACAGTAAAAATGTTTAAATTTTCTTCAATAGTATCTTTTCTGATAGGAAAGTGAATCTAGTTGGTACTTTGAGGGGGTCAAAAGTAAAAATTTTTCAGTAGTTTTCAAAAGCGCAGTGAAAAACATAAGAAAAATTAAGGAAAAACGGGAATTTTTACGCAAAATCTGTTTTCGAGAAAATCAATTTTGTTTTTGGTGCATCTTTTAAACAAATGACTGTATAGGTACATACAATTTTGACTGAATGTTTATATTACCATTTTCTATATACCATGCCTTTTTAAAAATATTTTGATTTGTTTAGAGCATTTTCAGTTTCCATTTTTTTTAGTTTTTTTTTCTATTAATATCAATAAAATTTTATTTGTTGGTTAAAAAGCTTAAAAATTTAATAGAAGGCGCCTAGCATATTTTTTCAAAGGCAGATGAAAAAAATCAAAAAGCCATTGTCACAATTTTGTTTTATAACTATTTAAAGTTCAAATATTGACAAATTACGTAAAAATTACGACAATTTGCAAATTATTTTGAGTTAGAAATTCATAAAAACTTTTCTTTTTAAATCTAAGATTTGAAAATTTAATAGAAGATTCCTCATTATATTGTCTACCTTTATCAAAACAAAAAAATTTCTACAAGAAAGTCAAATTAAATTTTTATGAGCGTTTGAAATTCATATTTTTACAACATTTGATATTCACTCGATTTCACATGATTTCTCGATTTGGTTATTATGTTGTAATTAAAAAACGAATGACTGTAGATAGTTTTAAATTTTTTTAGTTTTTTTTTTCTATAAATATCAATAATATTTTATTTGTTGGGTAAAAAGGCCTGAAATTGCATCCTGATATATTGTCACAATAGCAGTGGAAAAATATTAAAAATACATAGGTATAATTTTTTTTTTGTAAGCATTTAAAGTTCGAATTTTGACAAAATTTATCAAATTTAAAATTTAATAATTATTTTGTAGTTAAAAATTTATAAAATGTTCAACTTTCATAGCCAAGGATTGAAAATTTAAAACAAGATTATATGTAAATAGGTTATATATAAATTATTTTATTCACCATAATATCATCAAATATACTTAGTAATATCATAGGCTGACTGACCATTTTTGCTCAGAATCGTTTTTCTTATACAATGATATTATTATATTATTGAATTCAAATTTAACACCATCCATTACAGAGACCCACTTGTAACCTACTGTACAACAGAGTAACATCCACTTACCCACCTTTTTTTTATTTTGTATTTTACAGTTGAATAGTAGATATTAATGGATAATAGGTAGGTACTTACTAGGCTACCTAGGCTACTTACAAGGTCTTGGTCTAAACGACTACAGTCTATTATACATATTAGCTATTACTAGGTGTCTAGGTACATCTGTATTAGTACGTTTTTCAATAGTTACATATTATACGACATATAGAATATTATGTTTTTCAATGGACATTAAATCCCAATGTCTATTGTGCAGTGCAGAAAAATTGTATTCAAAATATTATGTGATCTGGTCAACCGGAAGTCAAGATTACATAATATTATCCTAAAAATGTATTCAATTTATTTTCTTTATACGAGTATTACCTATATGGTATAACTTATAAGCCTATTATAAAGGATTTATTTAGTTCAATATATTTAATAATATCATTTAGCAATAATAGGATTGTGGAAGGAGGGCAGTTATCCTTGGGTGCCGGATTTGCACTCTTCGACTTCCGCTCCTCGTTTTATGCTCTTACCTCCTTTTATGCGTTAAAATGACCATGAATAAAATAATGATTTTGACTTGTTCAATTGTATTGTTGTATACCTACATATAAAATAAATGATAGGTATAAGTTATATTATTATTATAAGTTATAATATTCATTTAATGACACATACATGAATAATGATACATTTTATCATAAAATATTTGTACAATTATTATAATAATTACTTATAAGTTATAATAATAGCTAGGTAATAATAAGCTTTATAATAATGTATTAATGTTATAAATACGTTGCAAACTTGCGACCTACGGGCTACGAGTTATATCCTTATATAACATATATTATTAACGGATGCATATTATGCTTTGCAATGCAAAGCGGTCGACCGGGTAAAAAAAAGAGAAGGACAAAAACCGCATACCGCTGGCGCGGCAAAAAACGCGAAAACCGTACAAAGCTGGTATGTATAAACATCCGCAGACGACCGGCGGCGCGTGCGCAGTGGACCGTCTTACAGAGAGTGCATCGGTACGCACGTCCTGTCACAGTTTCCTGCGTCAGCTGCTGCAGCCGCTGCACTGTGCCGCGCTAACAACAGATCGAGTGCGTTCTTATCACTCATTCACTGGCCAAAACCTATTTTTACGATTGCGAAAACAACAACAATAATAAATAATTGAGCGGTTTTTAAAATATTATAATATAATATCATTCTGGTGTATCCGTACCGAATATTGTAATTATCCCTGCGAACGGACGGTTTGCCAAAATCAAATATATAAATAAATAATAATAATAATAACAACGTCGTATTCTTATCGTTTCCACGATCGTATGCGTATATCACCCCTCCCGCCCGACCGACCTCGACGAAACCGTCGACGGTAGTCCGTACGATAATAATAATTGTCGTCGTCGTCATTTTCGAATCACTCTTCGGCGACTTTTGTCCTCGTCGTCCCGCAGATGTGTTGGCGGTGCCTACGTACGTTTTATTAGGACGCGACGCCCAGAAGGACGTTTGTCGTCGACTCGTCGTCGTCGTCGATGTCCGAACGCGGAAGCCGTATTTTATCGCTACTCGTAGATAGCAGACAAAGTACGTTGTTCATCGACCAATTCGACCGATAGGTACCTAATAAAGCATCGACATTTAGTAGGTATTATGACTTGCGGGCCACCGCTGGGCGACCATAGTTACCGACGGATATTCGGCTGGCCGTCGGTATTCGTCGCCGCACCGGGCACACTAAATAACATATCACACGTCGCATGAATATCGCTTATTGTTGTTATTGTCATTGCTATAATATATTATTATAATTGCAAGGCGCGTATTTGGACTTAAACGTTATCAACTCAACGTAAGTACACCTACCTACAAGCTTAATTTTTGTTGCACTTTTTCTCTATTTTCGTATCTGTGCCGTGGCTGCTCTCTGCGAATTCAATACAAATCACTAATTCATCACCGCTGTGATAACTAACACCAGCTCAGACTAACTCATGTTGGGTACCCACATAAAACTTTTCAATAAGTAGGTACATCCTTGTGCATTTTTATTTTTACATCTCATTTCCAACAAATTAAGTGTCTGCAAAAAAAAACGTTGCCATTGTTAACAAAAATTTACTCATACATTTACCCAAATCATATAATATAGGTAACTAATAACCGTGGGCATAAGCGCAAATAGCAATTGGGATTTGGGGGTGGGGGGGGTTAAGGCCTTACTTTGATAATATTGAATAAGCTTACAACAAAAAGTAGAATATGTTAGGAGGGGCTAGCCCCTATTTGCGCCTATGGCCATGGGTGTAACTAGGATTTGGTTGTTGACCCCCTGTACCTAGGTAGAGTACTGAAAAATCTGAGTTTAAAATAAACGTGGAATCAGAGCTTCTTTTACACCTTTTTTCCATCTGAGTATCTGACATTAACAATATAGTTCTTAAATAAGACATTAACAACAACATGTTATGACGTATCAACTAATAACTAATGAACAAAATATAATTTAATTACCGTCATCAATGTATAGTCCAACCATATGGGTATTTAAAGATAATAACTTGCCATTTGATGGGCTGCCTTTTGCAATATTTTAAGGGAAAACATAAAATGAGTATCTAACTACTGTATTTCTATTTTTTTTTTAATTAACTAGACTGTGCATCAAAAATTGGAATAACCACAGTGCAAAATATTAGGTATATAATTTATATTAAATATTAATATAGCCTCGAATATAGCTATATAGGTTGGTATAATAATTAATAAGTATGTTAAACTTTCTTATACTTTGCATATACTTTATAGTTGATATACACAAATATAACTAGGTATGACGACTTAACTCATAAGTTTAATTTTTTAAATCCATAAAAAAATTAGGTACCTTTTATAAATATTACCTAAATCATATAAGTGTTTAGAACTTATAATAACTAAACCAGTAACAAAATGTATTATATCCCTGATTTTTGCGAGGAATTGGTATAAATTTCATAGAACAATCTTTAGGGAGACTAAATCAGTCCCCTCCACTTCATAAGCACCTTCTATTCATGCCAATATAGCGATTTGTAAAAAATTAAAGTTTATTTCAAGGCGGCTATATTTTTGAAAACAATAGGTACCTACTACTTTTTATTAAAATATATTTTGTTTTGTTCATTCTAAAATATTAAAGATTTTGCTTGGTTTGCACGCAATTCAGCTATCCTTTTTGATTATCATAAAATTACTATTTTCATATAGGTACCTACATTTCATAAATAATTATTAAATTATACAATTTAGATAAGACTTCTCGACGTGTACATATGACAAGTGTTTTTCATAGAATGTCAATCATTACCTAGGCATATAAGTTGCCTATAAAATTTCACTTTCTAATTTGTTCGTTTAATTGTTACTACATTGAATTGTTGCAGCAGTGTTTTTAAATACATAGCTTTGCAAATATATTTTGAAACACATTATATTAATTCTCTTATTTTTGTTTTTACTTTCTACCAATTTATTAATTTTAAATTATATTCAGTTTGTAATAAATTAATTTTGTGAAAAATACGAGGAAAAATATTAAAATGTATTATAAATGATCTATATTTCTAACACTTTTCTATTATTTAGTTTTGTCATTAAAAATAGTACCTAATGTAAGTAAAATATTTCTTATGGACCTCTGGATCCTGATCTCAGAAAAAGATATTGGTATTTTAAAAATGTATTTTTTATATTATATTTTATTATTAAATAAAATAAACTAAACAAAACAAAAATAACTAATTATTAACAAACATGAA
>NW_021770953.1:322-1881 GCF_005508785.2 Acyrthosiphon pisum | reverse complement strand
CCGTAAACAGCTCAAAAAGAGTCAAATTATTTTCAAAATTTTATCGTATATATAAAATGCTAATATAAACATTCAGTGAAATTTTCAAGTTTCTACAGTCATTCGTTTTTTAATTACAACAAAATAAGAAAATCGTTACGTATAAGAAATCGAGCAAATATAAAATGTTGTAAAAATATGAATTTCAAACGCTTATAAAAATTTAATTTGACTTTCTTATAGACATTTTTTTTTTTTGATAAAGGTAGATTATCCTATAAAGAATCTTGTATTACATTTTAAAATCTTAGTTCTAAAAAGAAACATTTTTACGAATTATAAACTCAACATAATTAGGTAATTTTCGTGATTTTTCCATATTTTGTCAATTTTTGAACTTTAAATGCTAATAAAAAAAAACTGTGACTAAGGATTTTTAATATTTTTCAAATGTCATTGTAACAATATAGTAGGAGCCTTGTACTAAATTTTCAAGTATTTTTACTCAACAAATAAAATTTAATTGACATTCATAGAAAAAAAAACTAATTATGAAATGTAATTAAGAATAAAATATTTAAACTTTTGAGTTTGAAAAATTGACATGTTTGTATTATTTCAAACTCATCATTACTATACACTCGTTGCACATTTTCGACGTGAATTCAGGTTAAGTTAAGTATACCCAGTCCTGTAAAGATTACTTTTAAAAAGTACTTGAGTTTTACTCAAATACATTTTTTTTTAAGTATTTAAGATACTACTCAAATACTTTAACTGTGAAGTATTTCAATTACTACTCAAATACTTTGAAAAAGTATTTGGAATACTTTTCAAATACTTTTGGTTTTTAAAGTGGGTTTCTAATTATCGTAATATAAACACATAGGTAGTAGGTAATCTAATAGTTTTAAAGGGAATATTGTTATTCAAAATTCAATAACTTTTTTTAGAAATCTGGTTTTCACAAACCTTTGGGCTTCGGCTAACACAGAAATACAGAATATTAAATAATACTATTATTCTATTATTGTAGTTGACAAAAATATTTTTCCAACCAATTATTTCGAATAAAAATAAAATGTTCGAAATAAAAAACCAAAGTATTCAATACCAAAAAGTATTTAATACAAAAAAAAGTATTTGAATACTTCTACTCAAATACTTTACAGGACTGAGTATACCTTTTGCTAATACTAGAACAGCAATAATGCTTAAAATATTTTCTTACATATTATGTTAGGATAATATACAATTAATACAAACTGAAGTTTAATTTTAAGTTGTAGTGTTTAAGCTTAAAAAAATAATATATTTAATTAATATTACAAATTAATCACCATATTCAAATTCCGTACCAACAATACATTTCAGGAGGAGGTCGACCCCCCTTATATACGCCACTGGTCAAATTACCCGTACTATATATTGTGTATTGTGTTTTAATTAATAAGTTATAAAAAACGACACACATAAGGGGATTTGTGGGTAGATGGGCGGGGGGATATAAGGGGCGCACACTATTGAACAACCTATAAATGAATCATGAAAATGTGTTTTAATATTTTTTTTTTTACATG
>NW_021770953.1:0-222 GCF_005508785.2 Acyrthosiphon pisum | reverse complement strand
ATTATCGTTACGCTATCAGTTTCAAATACTACATTGGTAATAACCTCAATTTCGGTTTTTGTAAATAAATTTGTTATCACTTATCAAAATAATTTGAAACTTGAGAAATCAAACATTGATAACTTCATTAAGTTATGTTAGTTTTATCAAATTATTGATCATCGGCTTAATAGTTATTTTGATATTACCTTTTCGTCATCTTACCCAACACGTCAACTTATT
>NW_021770952.1:6261-6493 GCF_005508785.2 Acyrthosiphon pisum | reverse complement strand
TAGATCTCCGATGGTGCGAACACCATCTTCGTCAAGTGCCGCGAGCACGTGGTTTACGCGTGTCAGATCGGACCTAACACGTTGGTTGTGGAAAATCGCTTCCGCGTGTGTAAACCACTGCTGTGGCGAGTGTCGCCAAAATCCGGGTAATCGAACGGATGAGAATGCGCTTATGTCAAACGGCATTACTGCTGAAGCGTCGGTAGGCGCAAGGGGACGCGGTAAATTTTCG
>NW_021770952.1:5166-6161 GCF_005508785.2 Acyrthosiphon pisum | reverse complement strand
GCGTTTACGTTCGTCTGCGCGGGGTCGGAATTCGCACTCGCGCTCGAATTGTCGGCGTTCGCACTCGGATTATTGGCGTTCGCGTCGCCGAGAGCCCAAATATCTCCCCAGTTTTGCATAACGCGTAATTGAACGAACGTGGAAGGGTTTACTAGAGAGGTCACCAGTTTGGTAAGATGCGGCGTTTAGCCGACTACTCGGGTTACCAATTTAAATAAATAAAAAATAATGTGTTAAAATATAACGTTTCAGTTTAATTAAATAAAAATAATTCAGTCAATAGAAATAAATATTATAGTACATTTTAGGCGTTGGACGCGAGGAACATAAAAACGTGGTTTACGAGAACAATTAAAATGGGATTACGAACGACGGTCGACGGAGCGTATAAACGGTTGACGACGTACGTCCGAAAAAAGTGAGCGCTAGTCGGTCACGCTATGGAGGCGGTAGGTAACGCGCAGTATACAAAATTAAGGGAGGGGCGCGCAGCTGGCGGCGGCTGACGCGCTGATACCGCGGTTACAAAATAATCATTGTTGTGGGTCGCCACAATACCTTTTTAATCTTATATTTTGAACCATATTTTCGGTAATTAAATTACACTGTGAGCCGGAATCTAACAATATACGGCATTCGACTTTTTCACCGCTAGCATTGTGTATATGCACCACCGCTGTTGATAATAATACCTGTTCGTCATTTTGTACCAGCGTATGCGCACTTATTGATGACGATGCCGCCGACGTGCTCTCTTCTGCATTTTCAGTTGAATTTTTGTTACCTTGTTCTGCATTCTTAATTTGCGCTAAATGCAACAATGTATTATGTGGTTTCGAACACTTGAAGCAATATTTCGCAAAGCACTTTTTATTTTCGTGCTGACGTAAACAAATCTTACATAATTTTAATTCAGTTACTTTATTTATTCTCTCTTTTATCGGTAAGGCAATTAACGTTGGACATTTATAGATAGTGTGTGGCAATTGACACAC
>NW_021770952.1:2184-5116 GCF_005508785.2 Acyrthosiphon pisum | reverse complement strand
TATTAAATAACGCATTGAACAAAGTTTGAGTCATATACAGTTTGTACATTTAACGGGTAACGAAGTGCACGGGATCAGCTAGTTAAAGTATAATAAAGTGAATAGAAAATGACTTAAATATTAAAATAATATGTAAATAGTTCAATGTTTTGTATTATGCTGCCAATTAACTGCTCCTTCTCCTATAAAATAATCCGCTAATTCTTCTCTTTTCTGACGAGCTTCATGAATGAAATGTCTTTCTTGTGTGGCACGTAAAGGTACAATGCCCTCAGATCCCACATCATTTCGCCACGTCCCAGGAATTATATATCCACTTTCGTAATCTTCTATATCAACCGATATTGAACTAGTACTGTTGCTTTTTCTTATCCAATTGTGTAAGGCACAGGAAGCTTTAATTAATTGCATGGTTGTCTGTGGAGCAAGAAGTATAGATTTTCTGAACACTCGAAAACGGCTGGCCATTATGCCGAATGCGTTTTCCACAATACACCTAGCTCTGCAATGCCTATAGTTGTAAATTTTTTCTCTATCCGTTTGTTGAAATATTCTTGGATATGGCTTCATTAAATAACTTTTTAAAGGGAACGCATCATCGCCAACAATCACACTATTTTCTGGAATTTTTAATTGTTTAGTTTCAATTGCTTTCATTAAATTAGACTTAGCAAATATTCCCCCATCAGATTGACTTCCATAACTACCGATGTCAATACAAGTAAAATTATAATTTCCATCAACTAAGGCTAAAAGCACTATGCTGAAAGTTCCTTTGTAGTTATAATACTGAGAACCAGTATTACTAGGGCATTGAATGACTACGTGTTTACCGTCAATTGCTCCTATGCAAGACGGAAAGTTCCATTTAAGTTCAAATTCGTTAATAATATCTTGCCATTCACTTTCTTTTTGTGGTACCTTTAAAAACAAGTAAAATAAAACATCACACAAAAAATTTTTTTGATGAATTCTAAATAAATTTAAAAACTTTAATGAATAAAAATATTTTTGTATTTAGTTATTACATGATGAAATCAATGCAGATGAAGCATCACAAATTGTCAGTGATAAAGAAGATGAAGTCAATAAACAAACTCAAGAACTGGATATACCACTACACACACAAACAAAAAAGAGAGTATTGCAAAAAAGAAACAATTCAAATAAACTTCAAAGAATTGATAATTCTTTAGATGATGCAGTGAGAGCTCTAAGGGAAGTGAGTTCATCATCACGCTATTTAAATAATGAGTTCACTCAATTTGGACAACTCGTAGCTACACAGTTGTCTCAACTACCTTTAGAAGTAGCGATTAACCTTCAACGAGAATTTCAAAATAAAATATCTGACGCACGGCTTAAACATATTAGTAGCTCTTCAACAACTCCATCGCTTTCATCACCTTCAAGTGTAGGTCTACCATTAAATAGTTCAAAAAGTAGTTATCAGGCCATACCTCAAGAACCTGAATATGAAGAAGTATCCTTCAATGAAATAATTATAGAACAACCATCACTAACTAACTACTATGCAAATTGGGAAAATATATAATAAATAATTCTCAATCATTATGTTATTACTATTTTGTTTAATTGAAAGTATTCAATTTTTTATTTTTTATTTGATTCAAAAACTGACAAAGTTATCAGTATAAAGTATGTTTTTTTGTTGAAATTAAAATCATTTTATATACTTTTTTTTATTGTGAAGTTGTTTAAGTTTTCATTTGTTATAAAGGTTACCTACATCTAAATATTTGTATTTATTATTTTATATTTATATTCTTACCGTGATATAATCCTGCAATGCTTCATAAATAGCGTCAAAAACATCTGGTAGGAATTTACTTATGCTACATTTTGGTACCTTATATAAATACTGTAGAAACGCAAGTGAGTCCCCTGTAGCTAAAAATCTACAAGCAACTTGTAATTTTAAATTTGCTGGGAGAGCATTCCTCATAACTGTATCCTCTTTTTGGATCTGTTTAGAAACCTATGAAAAATAAATGAATATATTCTGACACCGATACTATTATATTAAAATAATATTGAAAAAAAATAACTTTTTTAACTTACTTTATTAAGTAATGTGTCAAACATTTCTTCATTCATTCTTAAAAAGTTATAAAAACTTTTGGGGTCCTCAATTGCAAGTTCTTTAATTAATGTATTTGTAACACCCAAGTTATTCCACCTTTGTATCCATTTTCTTACCCACTCTTTTTTTTTTTTTAAACCACGTTTTTTATGTTTTAATAATATCATTTCTCCGATCACTCTCATCATTGAGCGTACAACTTCTTCGGACATGATTAATCGATGAGCAAAATTAAAACAATACCAATAAGTTAATTATAAATAATAATAAAGTGAATAATAAAATAAACTAGTGACACTGTTATAGTCAATTTAAAAAATTTAAAAAATCGCACGAAACACAATATTTATGACAATTATTGTCACCGTGTAAACGCTCATCTTCGTTTGACAGTAGCTGTCGTATTACTATACGACAGCGCTGTCATGACTGTACTGTCATCGTGTAAACGCGCCTTTATAAACGCCTCGATAGTACTGTCGTGATAGTGTGGTGTCTACACTGTGATATTTTTTTTGCGGATTGAGTGATAGTCAGGACAAAAAATTCATTTTTCTATTTTATGATTGTGAAAGTGACATTTTTTGTGAAGTTTTATAATGGCCGACATAGAATTAACTGCAGCGGTAGCTGTTGTCATTGCTGAAATTATCAAAATTAAATCGAAAAAGGAAAAAAAGAAAAGAATTTGGGTACGGCCCTGGATCCAAAGAAGAAATTAACTAGGTGCCTCTCAACGACTGTTAAGGGAACTTGCTGTAGAAGATCCAAAAAGTTTTTTCAATTTTTTACGCATGAACTAAATTATGTTTAATATATTACTCGAAA
>NW_021770952.1:381-2027 GCF_005508785.2 Acyrthosiphon pisum | reverse complement strand
TTGATATCAAATTTTCAAAATGCATGTCATTGTCACACACGCTGTGTGTGTACGCTACTTACGTCTTGGTATCTTACAGTTCTTCTTAAGACCGGTCCAGCTACCACCCAGCCGAAACGTATTTCTGAAATATCGGTCCGGCAATGTGCTGAGTAGTATACATTTGTATGTTCACAGTCTACTTTTTGTGTCACCGCGGTAATTTCACACCGTTCAATGGAGGATGTCCCCCTTGGACACAATAATTTTACCGTATAAAAAATTATGAAGAGTTTGCACACTCAAAGTCAGTTTTGTCCAAATATTTACAGTATACATGCTAAATGGTTTTTTTTCTCAACAACTAAAAAACTGAAATAATAATTACTATATTCGCATTTTTTTTTTTTTTTTTTTTATGTTGGTTGCACTGTAATTTATATAATTAATAAATGTCTGTTCTTTTAAAAAATTTATATTCTTTAAAGTTATAAGTTGATAATTTTTTTATATTCAGTTATTAATGATCCATCGTTTAGTCAAGTTGTGTCTCATTTTACTTTATTTTCTAAAAGTTTCATTACATTTTTTTATAAGTTATTCAATTTTTTCAAAACTGAATTTTCAAAAATGTATAATGATAATGTATAATATTATCTATAGTAGATTAGTACTTTGTTTTTGTTTACATTCTTCGGCCAACGCCCTTATTATTTTTTTTTGTTGTATTATTATTATTCAATTATTGTCGTACGTTGTTTTTTGTCCGCTATTAAAGCGAGTACAACTAGTATATTTTAGATTCTGAGTGGAACGATGAATGTATTGATTTTACAATGATGTGTGTTTTTTTATTTTTTTATTTTTTTATTTTTTTATTTTTCTATTTATTTTTTTATTTTTTTTGTGTCTGTGTACACGATAAGTAGTCGAAATAATGCTACGATTTTCAACTTCAGTATCTTGTTCGATCAGAAAGTGAATATCGTTGGTGCATTGGGGAGGTTAAAATTTAAATTTCCCAGTGGTTTACAAAAGCGCCGGGAAAAACAAAAGAAAAATTAAGGAAAAACGGGAATTTTTACGCAAAATCGATTTTTCACAAAATTGAATTTGGTTTTTGGTGTAACTTTAAAAAAAATTACCGTAGATACATGAAATTTTGACTGAATGTTTATCTTAGCATCTTCTATACACCATAACATTTTCAAAATATTTTGATGTATTTTGAGCTCTTTACGGACATTTTTATTTTCCATTTTTTATTAGTTTTTTTTCTAAAAATATCAATAAAATTTTATTTGTTGGATAAAAAAGCTTGAAAATTTAATAGAAGGCTCCTAATATATTGTTTCAAAGGCAGATGAAAAATATTAAAAATCGTTAGTCACAGTTTTTTTTTTTAAGCATTTAAAGTTAAAAAAATGACAAAATATGGAAAAATCACATAAAAATTTTTCTTTTTAAATCTAAGATTTTAAAATGTAATACAAGATTCCTTATAGGATAATCTACCTTTACCAAAAAAAAAAATGTCTATAAGAAACTCAAATTAAATTTTTATGGGCGTTTGAAATTCATATTTTTACAACATTTGATATTCACTCAATTTCTTACGTAACGATTTTCTTTATTTTGTTGTAATTAAAAAAACGAGTGACTGTAGA
>NW_021770952.1:0-331 GCF_005508785.2 Acyrthosiphon pisum | reverse complement strand
GTAGAAACTTGAAAATTTCACTGAATGTTTATATTAGCATTTTATATATACGATAAAATTTTGAAAATAATTTGACTCTTTTTGAGCTGTTTACGGACATTGTAAGTTTTCAATTTTTTTAGTTTATTTTTTCTATAAATATCAATAAAGTTTTATCTGTTGGGCCAAAAAGTGTAAAAATTTAATACAAAGCTCCTGATATATTGTTACAATACCAGTTGAAAAATATTAAAAATACACAGGCTCAATTTTTTTTTTATAAGCATTTAAAGATCAAATTTTGACAAAATTTATCAAATTTTAATTTGAAAAATTATTTTGTAGTTAAAAA
>NW_021770951.1:3396-4239 GCF_005508785.2 Acyrthosiphon pisum | reverse complement strand
CCTCTAAGAAGAGTTTAAGCTCCTGGGAGCCGGCGGTAGCCCTAGTAACGTATCGTGATCCGCCGGCGACGGCCGCGAACACGGCGCGCTTCACCACGGAGCCCGACGCACGACGGACGCAGGCCGACCGGAGGTTGCCCCCCGGCCGACATACGCCCGCCGAACGCCGGGACGCGGATGGCGCGGCCGCGCCCGACGACCGCCGTGGACGACGGGCGAACGCGTTCGGGGATACCGGGCCGAGCCGACGGGTACGCGAACACTGACGGCCGAAACCGCCAGCGCCGCGCACACGCCGACCCGGGTTTACCCGCCTAGTTAGCAGGACAGAGTCTCGTTCGTTATCGGAATTAACCAGACAGATCGCTCCACCAACTAAGAACGGCCATGCACCACCACCCACCGAATCAAGAAAGAGCTCTCAATCTGTCAATCTTTCCGGTGTCCGGGCCTGGTGAGGTTTCCCGTGTTGAGTCAAATTAAGCCGCAGGCTCCACTCCTGGTGGTGCCCTTCCGTCAATTCCTTTAAGTTTCAACTTTGCAATCATACTTCCCCCGGAACCGAAAAGCTTCGGTTTCCCGGAAGCTGCCCGCCGGGTCGTTAATGAAACGCCGGCGGATCGCTAGCTGGCATCGTTTACAGTTAGAACTACGGCGGTATCTGATCGCCTTCGAACCTCTAACTTTCGTTCTTGATCATACGAGAACGTACTTGGCAAATGCTTTCGCGTCAGTTCGTCTCGAGACGATCCAAGAATTTCACCTCTAACGTCTCGGTACGAATGCCCCCCGCCCGTCTCTGTTGATCATTACCTCCGGGTCCCGAAAACCGGGCCCGGGCGG
>NW_021770951.1:0-1472 GCF_005508785.2 Acyrthosiphon pisum | reverse complement strand
TGACGAGAGCGGGATTGGCGCGTACTCCGTCGTTTCGAGCGGATGGAGAATAACCGCGCCAGCGCCCCCTCGCCAGGTTTGTAACGGCCCCCAGCCGAGATCGTGGGGGAAGCCGGGACGCGACGCGAAGTCCGTCGTCCCGGGGCTTCGCCCCGGCGACCGCCGGGCACGGCGACGATGGCCGGCCGCGGCGGGAATGTTCTGGCTTCGAGAGCTAGTAACTTGCGAAACGGTAACGGGAGTCGTCATCGGTTTCCGAGGAAAACGATTTGCGCGTCGGAGGCCCACCGGGGGGAGGACCTGCGACGCCGGTTGAGTTTTGCCACTCGGCGTGCGAGATGGGTCGGTCGCCGAAACTTGGACGGATACCATCGACGGGCGCACTGGATGCTGATACCATTCCGGAGAGTGGCACAGACCGGTGCGCGGCGATGGACGCGTCGGCTTCGGCGTCGCCCGTGGCTTTGCTGTCGTGCGTGATTGGCGATCGGACGCCCGGCGAATCGCCGACGACCAAGCCCGCTCACAAATTTACAAAATCTCGAGTTTCATATAGTGCGACGGGGGTGTGCACGCGTAGTGGTAATGCCGTCGCGGTGCGTAGCGGTTAGGCCCAAAAACGAAAAATCCGTCCATCACCGTGCGTAGCGGTAAGGCCGAAAATCAAAAATCCGTCTATCACCGTGCGTAGCGGCACGGCGGCTGATCTCCAATTATCGAGTTGAATGTTGCGGACACCGATATCCGATAGAACTCGTTAAGTACGACGAGATCACCTCTCGGTGTCGTCGGGGTAATCGTAACCGTTCCCGAGTTATTGCGCTCGGAAAAACGACGTTCGAAAAGTTGAAATCGAAATCGGTTCGACGAACGTCGCCGGGGCTGCCGCCATGCGCACTACCCGGGTACCGACGAATAACCGCGAACGTCGACCGAAAAAAAAAAATCGTTTTTTTCACGCACGGTGATTCCAGTCTGTGGCACCCGAATCCGCTCCGGGGACGCCGCCGCCGTCCGACCGGCACTCTGCCCGTCGGTCGTCGACGCGCCCGCGTGACTATCGAATACCCGGTACCGGGGCTCCGAGACCCCGTAACGTGTTCGGCGCACGCCACCGACGACCGCCCGCGGTATACCGTCCGCTGCCGAAATCATTTTTTTTTTTCACCTCGAACACCGCCCGTCGAACGCCGACCAATTTATCCTAAGTCCATGCACGGCACAGTGGCACCCGAATCCGCTCCGGGGACGCCGCCGCCGTCCGACCGGCACTCTGCCCGTCGGTCGTCGACGCGCCCGCGTGACTATCGAATACCCGGTACCGGGGCTCCGAGACCCCGTAACGTGTTCGGCGCACGCCACCGACGACCGCCCGCGGTGTACCGTCCGCTGCCGAAATCATTTTTTTTTTTCACCTCGAACACCGCCCGTCGAACGCCGACCAATTTATCCTAAGTCCATGCACGGCACAG
>NW_021770950.1:4602-21525 GCF_005508785.2 Acyrthosiphon pisum | reverse complement strand
GCCCACACGGATTAATCCCTCTTCGTCGAGAAACGGCCTCAATCTGAATAACTTGCTTTTCGACGATACCTGGCCATTTGCCGAATTTAATTCATTTAACTCCTTTTCAAAATGATCCTTTTGTACTTTAATTAAAAGTCGCAAATTTGCATTATATAAATCAGTTGTTGTTAAGACTTCGCACTCTGATATTTTTGCTTTTTTTATTTTATTATAAAAACGCACGCAATAGGCGGTAATTCGTATTATTTTATCCAACGACGAATACTTGTCAAATATAGAAAATTTATCCGTGGTAATACCGGAAAATTGTATAACGTTTTGTTTTTCAGGAATATTTTTATCATTTAATTGATGGTTCAAAACCTCATTTTTTGCCGGCCAATCCTCTCTATTTAAACACAACCACTTCGGGCCATACCACCATAATTCCATAGCCGCAATTTGTGACGCATCACACCCGCGCGATATTAGGTCAGCTGGATTGTCGTGTGTACTAACGTGTGACCACTCACTAGTGCAGGATAAATCCTGAATCTCTCCAACCCTGTGGGCAACAAATGTTTTCCACCTGGTGGACGGTGACGCGATCCAAGCAAGAGCAATAGTAGAATCCGACCAAAAATATTTTCTCTCTATTTCTAGTCGTAATTTTGGAATTACACGATGCTGCATACGCGCCAATAGTAACGCAGCACATAGTTCTAGTCTCGGTAATGATATCGTTTTTAACGGTGCGACCTTAGATTTGGCGCATATAAGTCTCACTGTGTGCGTACCTACTTCATCCGTACTACGTAAATACAAACATGCGCCATAAGCCTTTGTCGATGCATCAGCAAATCCGTGAATTTGAATGTTTATAATTTTATGTTTACTAATAATCATACGCGGAATTACTAGTTTATTTAGTCGCGGCAAACATTTTTTGTATTGTAGCCATTCGTCGGATACGTTTTTCGGTAATTGTTCGTCCCAGCTTACACGCAACTGCCATAAATTTTGCATAAATAATTTAGCTACTATTACCACTGGACCTACTAAACCGAGGGGGTCGAATATTGTAGCTATTTCGGACAATATCTTTCGTTTGTTAATAATTTCCGTATTTTCAACGTATTCGCTTACTTTATACCGTAATACGTCGTCGCTCGGTTCCCAGAATAGGCCTAGTATTTTTGTTATCGCACAATCGAAAACACGCACGTCGTTACCCGCACCTTTGTCACCGACCGACATATTACTATTTATAATACTAGGGTCATTGGACGACCACTTCCGTAGCTCGAAACCCGCTTGCCCTAATATTGCCAGTACTTCATGTTTTAAACTTATAGCTTCTTCTTTTGTTGACGCGCCACTCAAATAGTCATCCATATAAAAATCCCTTTTTATGGATTCACGTGCACGTAGGTAATCGTTTCCTGTCTCAGCTAATTTTTTTAAACAAGCTGTTGCTATGAAAGCTGCAGGTACCGTACCGTAAGTTAATGTGGTAAGACGATAAACTTGTATTGGCATTTTTGGATCGGCTCGCCACAATATCCGCTGATAGTTACAATCTTCGTTAGCTACCTTAATTTGTCGGTACATTTTTGTAATGTCCGCTGATAATACGTAATTATAGGTACGGAAACGCGCCAGTATGTATAATAGTTCGTCCTGCAAAACTGGCCCTTTTAATAATAAATCGTTCAAGCTGTTGCCAGATTCTGTCTTACAGGATGCGTCAAACACCACCCTCACCTTGGTCGTCGTGCTATTTTCATTTATTACCGCGTGATGTGGCAAATAGCAACCTTTTTCCTCTTCCTCGCCCTCTTCTTCAATTACTCGTTCCATATGGCCTAACGCTTCATATTCGTGCATAAATTGCGTGTATGCTTCGCGTAGAGGTATATTCTTTCGTAGTCTATTCTCGGTCGCCGCCCATCGACGCCTTGCGATCTGATACGATTTTCCTAATGCGGACGCGTTATTTGTATTTTTAAACGGCAAACGGATAATAAAACGTCCGTTCTTGTCCCGTCGGACTGTTTTGTCAAAATGACTCCTACACATTTTTTCTTCTAATGTTAAAGGTGGGTCCGTCTCCAATTTTTCTATACGCCAAAACTTTGATATCAAATTTTCAAAATGCGTGTCATTGTCCACACACGCGATGTGTGTTACGCTACTTACGTCCTTGGTACCCTTACAGCTCTTTCTTAAGACCGGTCCAGCTACCACCCAGCCGAAACGTGTTTCCTGAAATATCGGTCCGGCAATGTGCTGTTTAATTTGGCCGGCGCATATTATTTCGAAGAAATGTTTGTTCCCTAGTAACAAATCTATTTTTTGCGGACGTCTAAATAACGGGTCTGCGAGATTTATATCGTTGGGAGATACGCAATTTTCCACCTCATAATTAGGCATACAATGTGCGATCTTTTGTACGACTAGGCAGGTCAATATTAAATTGAAACTATTATATCGCGATGTAATTGAAACATTTACAGCCCTCGTAACCGGTTGTGTTATCCCACCGATACCCATTACTGTGTGCTGCACTTGATACCTTTTTAATCTTATATTTTGAACCATATTTTCGGTAATTAAATTACACTGTGAGCCGGAATCTAACAATATACGGCATTCGACTTTTTCACCGCTAGCATTGTGTATATGCACCACCGCTGTTGATAATAATACCTGTTCGTCATTTTGTACCAGCGTATGCGCACTTATTGATGACGATGCCGCCGACGTGCTCCCTTCTGCATTTTCAGTTGAATTTTTGTTACCTTGTTCTGCATTCTTAATTTGCGCTAAATGCAACAATGTATTATGTGGTTTCGAACACTTGAAGCAATATTTCGCAAAACACTTTTTATTTTCGTGCTGACGTAAACAAATCTTACATAATTTTAATTCAGTTACTTTATTTATTCTCTCTTTTATCGGTAAGGCAATTAACGTTGGACATTTATAGATAGTGTGTGGCAACTGACACACGTAACATTTTAAACCCGCACTTATCATTAAAGACGAAAATTGATTATTATATTTATTCGATTTGCCTAGCCCTGTCGATCCGTTACTAATAGCACCTCGCGTACTACTATGTACGTTTTTCGCTGATTCGATGGCTTCTAATATTTTAAATCGATTTTCCAGGAATTGCATTATCTCTGAAACTTCAGCAATCCTGTCTTTAGGACTGCCCGCCTCCCACTCTTGTAACGTTTTTTTGTCTAATTTGGTACTAATTAAGTGCATTAATAACGGGCCCCAACTTTCCGGTTCTTGCTCTAACGCCTCTAGAGCTCGCATGTGACCTGACAACGCATCGAAAAAACATCTAAGTTTTATTGCTGAGTCACTCTGCAGCGCATCCAAATCAAATATTGCCCGCACATGAGCTTGTATTCGCACTTTTTTATTATTATACCTAGCACACAGAATGCTCCACGCTTTTTCATAATTCTTTGCAGTGGTCTCCAAACTTCTTATCGAGTTCAATGCCTCTCCTGATAGCGCTTCGCGCAAATGAAAAAACTTCGATACGGGCAATAGGTCCTGGTGTGTATGTACCAATGCCGTAAATGTGTCATAAAACGACGCCCACTCTAAATAATCCCCATTAAAAACAGGTACTTTTAATGCTGCTAATTTCACTTGAGGCGCCATACTGTTTCTCCCTATACTTCTTTCGCTCGCTATCGCCATACTTCCTCGTTCTGAGGTATTCTCTTTTACCATTCCTGGTGATACAATTGTATTTGCTTCTACTATAGCCTTAAAGTATAGATCTTCGAACTCCTTACGATACGCTGTGCTTTCGTTTAAATTCTCTGTCTGTTCCAGTGCCGTTTGAATTTGGTCAAATTCATGCCAAACTTCTTCGATTTTTTCCCTTCTTAATGATACTTGATTTGGATCCAACTCTTCACTTTGTAGGTAAGTCAAGAATCTCGTCACCGTGCCTTTTAATTGGCCGCGTCTTATCGTGAGATTTCTCTCGTCAGCCGTCATATCAATTCTCGCGTTACTATTTCGGCCGAATATAATATATATTATATCTCGATTATTACGTTAACCTGTTGGCTGTTATCTGCGTTTATTCGACCTGTTTCACATACTACGTACACGTACACGCTTTTTTTTTTTTATTCTACTCACTAGGGGAAACCCAAGGAAATTTTACACAGGAATTATTTTTAATCAGAGACTCTTACCTTTATGCCAGACGTTGAATGACAATTTTTCTCGAGAGGCCCAGCTATTGCTTAGGAAATTTGATCGTCGCTGAGGTTATTGATTTGCCCCTTTTTCGCCATACACCATACACCATATAAGCTGTAGTACCATAGAACAATAGGTAGTACTGTACTTGCCAGCTGCCTGCACGCCACTATGGATGTATTGTATATTGTTTTCTCGATTTTCGAAATATACGAATCTCCGATTTATTTTTCCCGCAAAAGTCACGTAACAATTAAACTACGCATATGCGACGCACAATTTTATTTAATCCGCAGTTACTTAGTAACTTTAACTTTCGCACTATACTCGATTAACGCCTCAATACGAATTACGCTTGACTAATCAACACTGAATATCCGGGTCGATGGACCAAATGTTGCGGAGTGGACTGTAAGTTTCCTTTACTGGTTATTTCGGATACTCAGGTTGATTAGACTATTATTTTAATTAATAATTTATAAGAAATTGAGCAAATAGAGTATAAAATACTTTTATTTTTACTATAATAATGCGGAGCCGACATGTCACGTTCGCTCTTTTTCGACGACGACTAAATTATATACAATACAAAATTGATCGAGGGCAAACCCGTCGGCCTCACTAGCCGATAACAATATTATCATTCCGATTATTACTCGATAGTCGATAACATTTCAACCGATACGCGACATGCCGCCCGCCTTGAAATATTTTTCAACCAACAATAATTATAATACATGACTAATAATAACATAATAATGTAACCTAATGAATAATAATAAGTATCACAAAAAATCTATTGTTGTTACATATTAATAAGAATACGAATAAAAATCATACAAATAATTCATATCAAAAAAAAAAAAAAAATTTTTATTACAAGAATTAATTTATTTTGGCCTTTGATTTAACCATCATTGCCTTCGAATGGTAGTGGACACAGCTTACGCACTGCCCGGGTTAACTCACCATCAGCCGTTTTGACTACCGCGGTACGAATGATGTTGTCATTTCCCCGTGTCACCTCTCTCACTCGTCCGATTTTCCACCGTAAGGGTGGCAGATTATCTTCACTAATTAAAACTACACTGCCGACATCCACTTTGGGTCCCTTTTCACTAGCCCATTTTGACCTCTCTTGCAATTGATGCAAATACTCTCGACTCCAACGTTTCCACAAAATCTGTGAAAATTGTTGAACGCGACGCCAACGGTCTAACCGGTTTACCGGCGTATTTGTTTCATCCCGCTCCGGTATGGACATTAGGGAGTCTCCGATTAGGAAATGAGCTGGAGTGATATATAATAAATCGGAAGGATCAGAGGACAAAGCCGTTAAAGGCCGAGAATTCAAACACGCTTCTACCCTAGTGAGTATAGTGCACAACTCTTCGTACGTCAAATATGATTCGCATAGTACACTTCGCAATAATGACTTCATTGACTTAACCGCGGCCTCCCATAATCCCCCAAAATGAGGTGACCTGGGGGGAATAAATTTCCATTGTACTCCTATTTTAGCCAAACCAGATTTAATGATTTCTTGATGCTTTTGAACTTGAAAAAGTTGATATACTTCCTTTAAATACCTGTTTGCTCCTACGAAGTTTGTAGCATTGTCAGAATAAATCGTAGCACATTTACCTCTGCGATCAAAAAATCGGCTCAACGCATTTAAAAATGACTTAGTGCTTAAATCTATAACGACCTCAATATGCACCGCCTTAGTGGCAAAACATACAAATATACAGGCATATCCTTTTGTCGCGGGTGCATTTCGCCTTAAACTTTGTTTTACCATTATAGAGCCCGCGAAATCGACACCGCAGATTTTAAATGCACGAGATTGGGCTTCTACACGATCTCTAGGTAAATTGCCCATGATCGGTTGCACCACGGTAGGTTTCATTCGAAAACATTTCACGCAGCGATGCACTGTATTTCGAGCTATGTTCCTTGCATTAAGTGGCCAATATTGTAGTCGGATCGACGCCAACATTGCTTGCGGGCCCCCATGTAATAACTGCTCATGCTCCCGTTGAAACAACAAATTAGTATATGCGGAATCCTTTGGTAATACTATGGGGTGCTTTTGAAAAATACCTAATGATAACGCATTTTTTAGCCGCCCGCCCACACGGATTAATCCCTCTTCGTCGAGAAACGGCCTCAATCTGAATAACTTGCTTTTCGACGATACCTGGCCATTTGCCGAATTTAATTCATTTAACTCCTTTTCAAAATGGTCCTTTTGTACTTTAATTAAAAGTCGCAAATTTGCATTATATAAATCAGTTGTTGTTAAGACTTCGCACTCTGATATTTTTGCTTTTTTTATTTTATTATAAAAACGCACGCAATAGGCGGTAATTCGTATTATTTTATCCAACGACGAATACTTGTCAAATATAGAAAATTTATCCGTGGTAATACCGGAAAATTGTATAACGTTTTGTTTTTCAGGAATATTTTTATCATTTAATTGATGGTTCAAACCCTCATTTTTTGCCGGCCAATCCTCTTTATTTAAACACAACCACTTCGGGCCATACCACCATAATTCTATAGCCGCAATTTGTGACGCATCACACCCGCGCGATATTAGGTCAGCTGGATTGTCGTGTGTACTAACGTGTGACCACTCACTAGTGCAGGATAAATCCTGAATCTCTCCAACCCTGTGAGCAACAAATGTTTTCCACCTGGTGGACGGTGACGCGATCCAAGCAAGAGCAATAGTAGAATCCGACCAAAAATATTTTCTCTCTATTTCTAGTCGTAATTTTGGAATTACACGATGCTGCATACGCGCCAATAGTAACGCAGCACATAGTTCTAGTCTCGGTAATGATATCGTTTTTAACGGTGTGACCTTAGATTTGGCGCATATAAGTCTCACTGTGTGCGTACCTACTTCATCCGTACTACGTAAATACAAACATGCGCCATAAGCTTTTGTCGATGCATCAGCAAATCCGTGAATTTGAATGTTTATAATTTTATGTTTACTAATAATCATACGCGGAATTACTAGTTTATTTAGTCGCGGCAAACATTTTTTGTATTGTAGCCATTCGTCGGATACGTTTTTCGGTAATTGTTCGTCCCAGCTTACACGCAACTGCCATACATTTTGCATAAATAATTTAGCTACTATTACCACTGGACCTACTAAACCGAGGGGGTCGAATATTGTAGCTATTTCGGACAATATCTTTCGTTTGTTAATAATTTCCGTATTTTCAACGTATTCGCTTACTTTATACCGTAATACGTCGTCGCTCGGTTCCCAGAATAGGCCTAGTATTTTTGTTATCGCACAATCGAAAACACGCACGTCGTTACCCGCACCTTTGTCACCGACCGACATATTACTATTTATAATACTAGGGTCATTGGACGACCACTTCCGTAGCTCGAAACCCGCTTGCCCTAATATTGCCAGTACTTCATGTTTTAAACTTATAGCTTCTTCTTTTGTTGACGCGCCACTCAAATAGTCATCCATATAAAAATCCCTTTTTATGGATTCACGTGCACGTAGGTAATCGTTTCCTGTCTCAGCTAATTTTTCTAAACAAGCTGTTGCTATGAAAGCTGCAGGTACTGTACCGTAAGTTAATGTGGTAAGACGATAAACTTGTATTGGCATTTTTGGATCGGCTCGCCACAATATCCGCTGATAGTTACAATCTTCGTTATCTACCTTAATTTGTCGGTACATTTTTGTAATGTCCGCTGATAATACGTAATTATAGGTACGGAAACGCGCCAGTATGTATAATAGTTCGTCCTGCAAAACTGGCCCTTTTAATAATAAATCGTTCAAGCTGTTGCCAGATTCTGTCTTACAGGATGCGTCAAACACCACCCTCACCTTGGTCGTCGTGCTATTTTCATTTATTACCGCGTAATATGGCAAATAGCAACCTTTTTCCTCTTCCTCGCCCTCTTCTTCAATTACCCGTTCCATATGGCCTAACGCTTCATATTCGTGCATAAATTGCGTGTATGCTTCGCGTAGAGGTATATTCTTTCGTAGTCTATTCTCGGTCGCCGCCCATCGACGCCTTGCGATCTGATACGATTTTCCTAATGCGGACGCGTTATTTGTAGTTTTAAACGGCAAACGGATAATAAAACGTCCGTTTTTGTCCCGTCGGACTGTTTTGTCAAAATGACTCCTACACATTTTTTCTTCTAATGTTAAAGGTGGGTCCGTCTCCAATTTTTCTATACGCCAAAACTTTGATATCAAATTTTCAAAATGCATGTCATTGTCCACACACGCTGTGTGTGTTACGCTACTTACGTCCTTGGTACCCTTACAGCTCTTTCTTAAGACCGGTCCAGCTACCACCCAGCCGAAACGTGTTTCCTGAAATATCGGTCCGGCAATGTGCTGTTTAATTTGGCCGGCGCATATTATTTCGAAGAAATGTTTGTTCCCTAGTAACAAATCTATTTTTTGCGGACGTCTAAATAACGGGTCTGCGAGATTTATATCGTTGGGAGATACGCAATTTTCCACCTCATTATTAGGCATACAATGTGTGATCTTTTGTACGACTAGGCAGGTCAATATTAAATTGAAACTATTATATCGCGATGTAATTGAAACATTTACAGCCCTCGTAACCGGTTGTGTTATCCCACCGATACCCATTACTGTGTGCTGCACTTGATACCTTTTTAATCTTATATTTTGAACCATATTTTCGGTAATTAAATTACACTGTGAGCCGGAATCTAACAATATACGGCATTCGACTTTTTCACCGCTAGCATTGTGTATATGCACCACCGCTGTTGATAATAATACCTGTTCGTCATTTTGTACCAGCGTATGCGCACTTATTGATGACGATGTCGCCGACGTGCTCTCTTCTGCATTTTCAGTTGAATTTTTGTTACCTTGTTCTGCATTCTTAATTTGCGCTAAATGCAACAATGTATTATGTGGTTTCGAACACTTGAAGCAATATTTCGCAAAACACTTTTTATTTTCGTGCTGACGTAAACAAATCTTACATAATTTTAATTCAGTTACTTTATTTATTCTCTCTTTTATCGGTAAGGCAATTAACGTTGGACATTTATAGATAGTGTGTGGCAACTGACACACGTAACATTTTAAACCCGCACTTATCATTAAAGACGAAAATTGATTATTATATTTATTCGATTTGCCTAGCCCTGTCGATCCGTTACTAATAGCACCTCGCGTACTACTATGTACGTTTTTCGCTGATTCGATGGCTTCTAATATTTTAAATCGATTTTCCAGGAATTGCATTATCTCTGAAACTTCAGCAATCCTGTCTTTAGGACTGCCCGCCTCCCACTCTTGTAACGTTTTTTTGTCTAATTTGGTACTAATTAAGTGCATTAATAACGGGCCCCAACTTTCCGGTTCTTGCTCTAACGCCTCTAGAGCTCGCATGTGACCTGACAACGCATCGAAAAAACATCTAAGTTTTATTGCTGAGTCACTCTGCAGCGCATCCAAATCAAATATTGCCCGCACATGAGCTTGTATTCGCACTTTTTTATTATTATACCTAGCACACAGAATGCTCCACGCTTTTTCATAATTCTTTGCAGTGGTCTCCAAACTTCTTATCGAGTTCAACGCCTCTCCTGATAGCGCTTCGCGCAAATGAAAAAACTTCGATACGGGCAATAGGTCCTGGTGTGTATGTACCAATGCCGTAAATGTGTCATAAAACGACGCCCACTCTAAATAATCCCCATTAAAAACAGGTACTTTTAATGCTGCTAATTTCACTTGAGGCGCCATACTGTTTCTCCCTATACTTCTTTCGCTCGCTATCGCCATACTTCCTCGTTCTGAGGTATTCTCTTTTACCATTCCTGGTGATACAATTGTATTTGCTTCTACTATAGCCTTAAAGTATAGATCTTCGAACTCCTTACGATACGCTGTGCTTTCGTTTAAATTCTCTGTCTGTTCCAGTGCCGTTTGAATTTGGTCAAATTCATGCCAAACTTCTTCGATTTTTTCCCTTCTTAATGATACTTGATTTGGATCCAACTCTTCACTTTGTAGGTAAGTCAAGAATCTCGTCACCGTGCCTTTTAATTGGCCGCGTCTTATCGTGAGATTTCTCTCGTCAGCCGTCATATCAATTCTCGCGTTACTATTTCGGCCGAATATAATATATATTATATCTCGATTATTACGTTAACCTGTTGGCTGTTATCTGCGTTTATTCGACCTGTTTCACATACTACGTACACGTACACGCTTTTTTTTTTTTTATTCTACTCACTAGGGGAAACCCAAGGAAATTTTACACAGGAATTATTTTTAATCAGAGACTCTTACCTTTATGCCAGACGTTGAATGACAATTTTTCTCGAGAGGCCCAGCTATTGCTTAGGAAATTTGATCGTCGCTGAGGTTATTGATTTGCCCCTTTTTCGCCATACACCATACACCATATAAGCTGTAGTACCATAGAACAATAGGTAGTACTGTACTTGCCAGCTGCCTGCACGCCACTATGGATGTATTGTATATTGTTTTCTCGATTTTCGAAATATACGAATCTCCGATTTATTTTTCCCGCAAAAGTCACGTAACAATTAAACTACGCATATGCGACGCACAATTTTATTTAATCCGCAGTTACTTAGTAACTTTAACTTTCGCACTATACTCGATTAACACCTCAATACGAATTACGCTTGACTAATCAACACTGAATATCCGGGTCGATGGACCAAATGTTGCGGAGTGGACTGTAAGTTTCCTATACTGGTTACTTCGGATACTCAGGTTGATTAGACGACTATTTTAATTAATAATTTATAAGCAATTGCGCAAATAGAGTATAAAATACTTTTATTTTTTCTATACTAATGCGGAGCCGACATGTCACGCTCGCTCTTTTTCGACGACGACTAAATTATATACAAAATTGATCGAGGGCACCCGTCGGCCTCACTAGCCGATAACAATATTATCATTGCGATTATTCCTCTATAGTCGATAACATTTCCCCCGATACGCGACATGCCGCCCGCCTTGAAATATTTTTCAACCAACAATAATTATAATACATGACTAATAATAACATAATAATGTAACCTAATGAATAATAATAAGTATCACAAAAAATCTATTGTTGTTACATATTAATAAGAATACGAATAAAAATCATACAAATAATTCATATCAAAAAAAAAAAAAATTTTTATTACAAGAATTAATTTATTTTGGCCTTTGATTTAACCATCATTGCCTTCGAATGGTAGTGGACACAGCCTACGCACTGCCCGGGTTAACTCACCATCAGCTGTTTTGACCACCGCGGTACGAATGATGTTGTCATTTCCCCGTGTCACCTCTCTCACTCGTCCGATTTTCCACCGTAAGGGTGGCAGATTATCTTCACTAATTAAAACTACACTGCCGACATCCACTTTGGGTCCCTTTTCACTAGCCCATTTTGACCTCTCTTGCAATTGATGCAAATACTCTCGACTCCAACGTTTCCACAAAATCTGTGAAAATTGTTGAACGCGACGCCAACGGTCTAACCGGTTTACCGGCGTATTTGTTTCATCCCGCTCCGGTATGGACATTAGGGAGTCTCCGATTAGGAAATGAGCTGGAGTGATATATAATAAATCGGAAGGATCAGAGGACAAAGCCGTTAAAGGCCGAGAATTCAAACACGCTTCTACCCTAGTGAGTATAGTGCACAACTCTTCGTACGTCAAATATGATTCGCATAGTACACTTCGCAATAATGACTTCATTGACTTAACCGCGGCCTCCCATAATCCCCCAAAATGAGGTGACCTGGGGGGAATAAATTTCCATTGTACTCCTATTTTAGCCAAACCAGATTTAATGATTTCTTGATGCTTTTGAACTTGAAAAAGTTGATATACTTCCTTTAAATACCTGTTTGCTCCTACGAAGTTTGTAGCATTGTCAGAATAAATCGTAGCACATTTACCTCTGCGATCAAAAAATCGGCTCAACGCATTTAAAAATGACTTAGTGCTTAAATCTATAACGACCTCAATATGCACCGCCTTAGTTGCAAAACATACAAATATACAGGCATATCCTTTTGTCGCGGGTGCATTTCGCCTTAAACTTTGTTTTACCATTATAGGGCCCGCGAAATCGACACCGCAGATTTTAAATGCACGAGATTGGGCTTCTACACGATCTCTAGGTAAATTGCCCATGATCGGTTGCACCACGGTAGGTTTCATTCGAAAACATTTCACGCAGCGGTGCACTGTATTTCGAGCTATGTTCCTTATTGCGTTAAGTGGCCAATATTGCAGTCGGATTGACGCCAACATTGCTTGCGGGCCCCCATGTAATAACTGCTCATGCTCCCGTTGAAACAACAAATTAGTATACGCGGAATCCTTTGGTAATACTATGGGGTGCTTTTGAAAAATACCTAATGATAACGCATTTTTTAGCCGCCCGCCCACACGGATTAATCCCTCTTCGTCGAGAAACGGCCTCAATCTGAATAACTTGCTTTTCGACAATACCTGGCCATTTGCCGAATTTAATTCATTTAACTCCTTTTCAACATGGTCCTTTTGTACTTTAATTAAAAGTCGCAAATTTGCATTATATAAATCAGTTGTTGTTAAGACTTCGCACTCTGATATTTTTGCTTTTTTTATTTTATTATAAAAACGCACGCAATAGGCGGTAATTCGTATTATTTTATCCAACGACGAATACTTGTCAAATATAGAAAATTTATCCGTGGTAATACCGGAAAATTGTATAACGTTTTGTTTTTCAGGAATATTTTTATCATTTAATTGATGGTTCAAAACCTCATTTTTTGCCGGCCAATCCTCTTTATTTAAACACAACCACTTCGGGCCATACCACCATAATTCCATAGCCGCAATTTGTGACGCATCACACCCGCGTGATATTAGGTCAGCTGGATTGTCGTGTGTACTAACGTGTGACCACTCACTAGTGCAGGATAAATCCTGAATCTCTCCAACCCTGTGGGCAACAAATGTTTTCCACCTGGTGGACGGTGACGCGATCCAAGCAAGAGCAATAGTAGAATCCGACCAAAAATATTTTCTCTCTATTTCTAGTCGTAATTTTGGAATTACACGATGCTGCATACGCGCCAATAGTAACGCAGCACATAGTTCTAGTCTCGGTAATGATATCGTTTTTAACGGTGCGACCTTAGATTTGGCGCATATAAGTCTCACTGTGTGCGTACCTACTTCATCCGTACTACGTAAATACAAACATGCGCCATAAGCTTTTGTCGATGCATCAGCAAATCCGTGAATTTGAATGTTTATAATTTTATGTTTACTAATAATCATACGCGGAATTACTAGTTTATTTAGTCGCGGTAAACATTTTTTGTATTGTAGCCATTCGTCGGATACGTTTTTCGGTAATTGTTCGTCCCAGCTTACACGCAACTGCCATAAATTTTGCATAAATAATTTAGCTACTATTACCACTGGACCTACTAAACCGAGGGGGTCGAATATTGTAGCTATTTCGGACAATATCTTTCGTTTGTTAATAATTTCCGTATTTTCAACGTATTCGCTTACTTTATACCGTAATACGTCGTCGCTCGGTTCCCAGAATAGGCCTAGTATTTTTGTTATCGCACAATCGAAAACACGCACGTCGTTACCCGCACCTTTGTCACCGACCGACATATTACTATTTATAATACTAGGGTCATTGGACGACCACTTCCGTAGCTCGAAACCCGCTTGCCCTAATATTGCCAGTACTTCATGTTTTAAAGTTATAGCTTCTTCTTTTGTTGACGCGCCACTCAAATAGTCATCCATATAAAAATCCCTTTTTATGGATTCACGTGCACGTAGGTAATCGTTTCCTGTCTCAGCTAATTTTTCTAAACAAGCTGTTGCTATGAAAGCTGCAGGTACTGTACCGTAAGTTAATGTGGTAAGACGATAAACTTGTATTGGCATTTTTGGATCGGCTCGCCACAATATCCGCTGATAGTTACAATCTTCGTTAGCTACCTTAATTTGTCGGTACATTTTTGTAATGTCCGCTGATAATACGTAATTATAGGTACGGAAACGCGCCAGTATGTATAATAGTTCGTCCTGCAAAACTGGCCCTTTTAATAATAAATCGGTTATAAAAGCACTTTTTATTTTCGTGCTGACGTAAACAAATCTTACATAATTTTAATTCAGTTACTTTATTTATTCTCTCTTTTATCGGTAAGGCAATTAACGTTGGACATTTATAGATAGTGTGTGGCAACTGACACACGTAACACTTTAAACCCGCACTTATCATTAAAGACGAAAATTGATTATTATATTTGTTCGATTTGCCTAGCCCTGTCGATCCGTTACTAATAGCACCTCGCGTACTACTATGTACGTTTTTCGCTGATTCGATGGCTTCTAATATTTTAAATCGATTTTCCAGTAATTGCATTATCTCTGAAACTTCAGCAATCCTGTCTTTAGGACTGCCCGCCTCTCACTCTTGTAACGTTTTTTTGTCTAATTTGGTACTAATTAAGTGCATTAATAACGGGCCCCAACTTTCCGGTTCTTGCTCTAACGCCTCTAGAGCTCGCATGTGACCTGACAACGCATCGAAAAAACATCTAAGTTTTATTGCTGAGTCACTCTGCAGCGCATCCAAATCAAATATTGCCCGCACATGAGCTTGTATTCGCACTTTTTTATTATTATACCTAGCACACAGAATGCTCCACGCTTTTTCATAATTCTTTGCAGTGGTCTCCAAACTTCTTATCGAGTTCAACGCCTCTCCTGATAGCGCTTCGCGCAAATGAAAAAACTTCGATACGGGCAATAGGTCCTGGTGTGTATGTACCAATGCCGTAAATGTGTCATAAAACGACGCCCACTCTAAATAATCCCCATTAAAAACAGGTACTTTTAATGCTGCTAATTTCACTTGAGGCGCCATACTGTTTCTCCCTATACTTCTTTCGCTCGCTATCGCCATACTTCCTCGTTCTGAGGTATTCTCTTTTACCATTCCTGGTGATACAATTGTATTTGCTTCTACTATAGCCTTAAAGTATAGATCTTCGAACTCCTTACGATACGCTGTGCTTTCGTTTAAATTCTCTGTCTGTTCCAGTGCCGTTTGAATTTGGTCAAATTCATGCCAAACTTCTTCGATTTTTTCCCTTCTTAATGATACTTGATTTGGATCCAACTCTTCACTTTGTAGGTAAGTCAAGAATCTCGTCACCGTGCCTTTTAATTGGCCGCGTCTTATCGTGAGATTTCTCTCGTCAGCCGTCATATCAATTCTCGCGTTACTATTTCGGCCGAATATAATATATATTATATCTCGATTATTACGTTAACCTGTTGGCTGTTATCTGCGTTTATTCGACCTGTTTCACATACTACGTACACGTACACGCTTTTTTTTTTTTTTTTTTTTTTATTCTACTCACTAGGGGAAACCCAAGGAAATTTTACACAGGAATTATTTTTAATCAGAGACTCTTACCTTTATGCCAGACGTTGAATGACAATTTTTCTCGAGAGGCCCAGCTATTGCTTAGGAAATTTGATCGTCGCTGAGGTTATTGATTTGCCCCTTTTTCGCCATACACCATACACCATATAAGCTGTAGTACCATAGAACAATAGGTAGTACTGTACTTGCCAGCTGCCTGCACGCCACTATGGATGTATTGTATATTGTTTTCTCGATTTTCGAAATATACGAATCTCCGATTTATTTTTCCCGCAAAAGTCACGTAACAATTAAACTACGCATATGCGACGCACAATTTTATTTAATCCGCAGTTACTTAGTAACTTTAACTTTCGCACTATACTCGATTAACACCTCAATACGAATTACGCTTGACTAATCAACACTGAATATCCGGGTCGATGGACCAAATGTTGCGGAGTGGACTGTAAGTTTCCTATACTGGTTACTTCGGATACTCAGGTTGATTAGACGACTATTTTAATTAATAATTTATAAGCAATTGCGCAAATAGAGTATAAAATACTTTTATTTTTTCTATACTAATGCGGAGCCGACATGTCACGCTCGCTCTTTTTCGACGACGACTAAATTATATACAAAATTGATCGAGGGCACCCGTCGGCCTCACTAGCCGATAACAATATTATCATTGCGATTATTCCTCTATAGTCGATAACATTTCCCCCGATACGCGACATGCCGCCCGCCTTGAAATATTTTTCAACCAACAATAATTATAATACATGACTAATAATAACATAATAATGTAACCTAATGAATAATAATAAGTATCACAAAAAATCTATTGTTGTTACATATTAATAAGAATACGAATAAAAATCATACAAATAATTCATATCAAAAAAAAAAATTTTTATTACAAGAATTAATTTATTTTGGCCTTTGATTTAACCATCATTGCCTTCGAATGGTAGTGGACACAGCCTACGCACTGCCCGGGTTAACTCACCATCAGCTGTTTTGACCACCGCGGTACGAATGATGTTGTCATTTCCCCGTGTCACCTCTCTCACTCGTCCGATTTTCCACCGTAAGGGTGGCAGATTATCTTCACTAATTAAAACTACACTGCCGACATCCACTTTGGGTCCCTTTTCACTAGCACACATTTTGACCTCTCTTGCATATTGATGCAA
>NW_021770950.1:0-4552 GCF_005508785.2 Acyrthosiphon pisum | reverse complement strand
CTGTTTTGTCAAAATGACTCCTACACATTTTTTCTTCTAATGTTAAAGGTGGGTCCGTCTCCAATTTTTCTATACGCCAAAACTTTGATATCAAATTTTCAAAATGCGTGTCATTGTCCACACACGCGGTGTGTGTTACGCTACTTACGTCCTTGGTACCCTTACAGCTCTTTCTTAAGACCGGTCCAGCTACCACCCAGCCGAAACGTGTTTCCTGAAATATCGGTCCGGCAATGTGCTGTTTAATTTGGCCGGCGCATATTATTTCGAAGAAATGTTTGTTCCCTAGTAACAAATCTATTTTTTGCGGACGTCTAAATAACGGGTCTGCGAGATTTATATCGTTGGGAGATACGCAATTTTCCACCTCATTATTAGGCATACAATGTGTGATCTTTTGTACGACTAGGCAGGTCAATATTAAATTGAAACTATTATATCGCGATGTAATTGAAACATTTACAGCCCTCGTAACCGGTTGTGTTATCCCACCGATACCCATTACTGTGTGCTGCACTTGATACTTTGGTAAGATGCGGCGTTTAGCCGACTACTCGGGTTACCAATTTAAATAAATAAAAAATAATGTGTTAAAATATAACGTTTCAGTTTAATTAAATAAAAATAATTCAGTCAATAGAAATAAATATTATAGTACATTTTAGGCGTTGGACGCGAGGAACATAAAAACGTGGTTTACGAGAACAATTAAAATGGGATTACGAACGACGGTCGACGGAGCGTATAAGCGGTTGACGACGTACGTCCGAAAAAAGTGAGCGCTAGTCGGTCACGCTATGGAGGCGGTAGGTAACGCGCAGTATACAAAATTAAGGGAGGGGCGCGCAGCTGGCGGCGGCTGACGCGCTGATACCGCGGTTACAAAATAATCATTGTTGTGGGTCGCCACACTACTCCCCCTGAGGGCGAAAAGAAAAACGTACTCGTTTTTTGAGCTGCTTGGTGACTTCTGCGTGTGTCGCGTACGTGTGATCTGCGGCTGTGGGATCCTCTCTGAGCACGAACGCGGGTTTGAGACGGTCGATGGACACCAAGACTGTGCCGTTGTCGCGTTGTATTTTGAAGTTCTTGCCGAGTCGCTCTAGTACTGCATAGGGACCTTCATATCGTGGTTGTAAGGGCGTTTGCACTGCGTCGACTCTGAGAAAAACGTGTGTGACTTTGTTCAAGTCTGGTGGCACGAAAATGTATCTTTGGGTAGCGTGGTTTGAACCGGGTGTCGGCTGCAGTTGTGTCATCGAATCGCGTAGATTCCTAACGAGTTCTGGCGCAGTCTTCGCTTCGATCGGAGCGGGATGGAACATATCGCCGGGTAGTCGCAGTGACATACCGTATACCATCTCGGCGGGTGCGTGGCCAATGTCCGGTTTGACAGTATTTCTGAGTGCCAGCAGGACGATGGGAAGTCGTAAACTCCAATTCACGGTGTCATGTGCCGTGAGGGCGGTTTTGAGGGTCCTGTGTAGTCTCTCCACCATACCGTTGGCCTGCGGGTGATATGGGGATGACCTGAGGTGTTGGATGCCAAGGTTTTTTGTGAGAGTGGTGAACAGCTCGGATTCAAACTGGCGGCCCTGATCGGTAGTGACCATGTCAGGAACGCCAAAACGGGAGATCCATTGCGTCGTTAGAGTTGTCGCGACGGCGTGTGCTGACATATTGTCAATAGGCCATGCCTCCGGCCAACGGGTGAAACGATCTACACACGTTAACAAATACCTGCAGCCGTTAGAAGGGGGCAGAGGACCAACTAAATCTATGTGTATATGCCCGAAACGGCGATCTGGCGGTGCGAAAGGCGTTAAGGGTGATACGGTGTGCTTCAGCACCTTAGTGCGCTGGCATTGTATGCAGCATTTGACCCAATGTTTGATTTGCCTGTTCATTCCTGGCCAGCAGTATCTTGTCCCGATAAGACGCGAAGTAGCGTTGCCACCGCCGTGGGCTTGGCCGTGCAGCCCGTCAAAAACGGTGCGGCGGTGTTGTGACGGTACGTACATACGCGCCTGTTTCGTTGAAACATCCAGGTAAATGGTACCTTCAGCTGTGCTTCGTGGTTCGAGTTGAAGTGCACTCTTGGTAGCGCCGGACAGGATTTCTTTCAGCTCGGGGTCGTCGGCTTGATCAGCAGACCATTTTTTGAGGTCAGGTAAGACTACTTGCGTAGCTGAAACTTCCAGCCTTGATAACGCGTCCGGAATTATGTTCTTGTCACCTTGTAGATGTTTGACGTCGTTTATGTATTGTGACAGGAACGTGATTTGTCTGATCTGACGATCGATGACTTTTTCTGTTTTTTGTGTAAACATATAAGTCAGTGGTTTGTGGTCCGTCAGCAGCGTGGTGAGTCGTCCCTCGATCGCATGTAGGAAATGACGTGTGCTTGAATATGCGGCGAGCAGCTCGCGATCGTACGTACTGTACTTTTTCTCAGCTGCCGAAAGTTTTTTGGAGTAAAAACCCAGCGGCTGCCAGCCTTTGTCGGAGAGTTGTTCGAGCACGGCTCCTATGGCTGTATTAGAAGCGTCGGTACTTAGGCGGAGTGGTACATTTGGCAGTGGGTGGGCCAGTTCTGCCGTATCGGCCAGCGCGGCGCGACAAGATTCGAAAACTTTTTGTGTCTCATCAGTCCATGATAACGGTCCGTCGCGTTTTTTAATTTTCGAGGCGAGGTCATACAGAGGTGCTTGCAATTCCGCGGCGCTGCGAATAAAGCGTCGGTAAAAATTTACAGAGCCCAGAAATCTCTGCAAGCTTTTTTTCGTCGCTGGTAGTGGCCATTCGTGGATTGCCGTGATACGTTCCGACGTCGGGCGGCATGCGTCTTTGTTGATGTTGTGGCCCAAAAAAGTCAGAGAGTCGACCGCGAAAACGCATTTTACGGGGTTAATTGCGATGCCGTAATCTTGGCAACGTCCGAGGACTGTGCGTACGTGTTGTTCATGTTCTTCGTGGTTACGTGACGCGATTAATACGTCGTCGATGTAGGCGAACGAGAAATTTAATCCGCGTAACATGTCGTTAATGACACGTTGGAAGGTCTGTGCGGCATTACGTAAGCCGAAGCACATTACCGGGAACTCAAACAGACCGAACGGTGTGGTTACGGCTGTCTTCGGAATGTCCTGTTTGGCGATAGGTATCTGGTGATACGCTCGGACCAGGTCGAGTTTGGTAAACACCGTGTTCCCCGCCAGATTCGTGGTAAAGTCGTGGAGGTGAGGTAGTGGGTAACGGTCCGCTCTCGTTACTTCGTTCAAACGTCGGTAATCTCCACATGGTCTAAAAGTGCCGTCCTTTTTTGGTACGAGTAATAATGGGCTGGCCCAAGCGCTGGCAGAAGGTCGACAAATGCCTTTTTGGCGCATGTACTCGAACTCCTGACGCGCGATGCGATGTCGATCGGGGGGTAAACGGCGCGGGCGCGAAAATAACGGCGGACCGGTCGTGTGAAGCTCGTGTTCGATTCGATGTAAGAACTTGTCTGGGACCGGTGACTCGCGTGTGACACTTGGGAAACTCTTTAGAATATCCGACCACTTTTGAGGTAGGGGTACGACCTTTATAGCGTCCACATCGATATTGACGACGGAGATAGCTTTGACGCACTTGTTGGTGACGCAGTCGATTAGGCGCTTACGTCGTACGTCGACTAAGAGGCCAAAATGATGTAAAAAGTCTGCGCCGATTATCGGTCGAGCGACGTCTGCGGTCTCGAACGTCCAAACGAATTCACGTGCGAGGCCGAGGTTGAGGTGCAGTTCTCTTGGCCCGTATGTCGCAATTCGGGTGCCGTTTGCAGCGTTCAAGACAATGTCCGATGAGCGGCGCGGGCCGTTGCCCGGTGGTATGACGGAGATTTCGGCTCCCGAGTCGATGAGAAAGCGTCCGCCGGAACGGATATCGGTGACGAACAATCTGTATGTGTGGTGAGCGGCGGGAGGCGAGTTGACTACCGCCGCTTCCGTCAGTTTTCCGACTCGTACGAACACGGGTCGCGGCATTTCTGTGCTTTGGTACCGTAGACGTTGTGGTAAAAACACCATGCGTCGTTGTGTGTGCGGGACTTGGAGCGGTTGCGCGATTTCGATCGCGATCTGTCCTGGCTGCGGGCTGGTCGGTGTTGTGTGCCCTGTGTCGACACTAATGCGGCAATCTGTGCGGTGAGCGCTGAAATTGCGTTTTCCATTGAGTGAAAACGATCGGTTTCATTCGACACGGCGGCTAAGTTATGACCGGCGCTTGCATCTGCGACTCGGTCAGCACGTTCGGCCAATGACTCCAGTGAACCGTCGAGACCGGAGACGATGGCGAGGATGTTTGGTGGGAGTTTCTGGAGCCAGAACTCTTTTAACGTCGACTCGCCGATTCCGCTTGGTAACGCGCTACGCATGTCGCGTAACATTTGCGAAGGACGTCGGTCGCCCATGCCCCCGTGTTGAATGATCGAACGGAACCGCGTGGCTTGTGGGACGTCGTACGCGGTGATAAGTCGACTTTTTACTGCAGAATATTGCACGTCGGCGCCGAG
>NW_021770949.1:5164-5823 GCF_005508785.2 Acyrthosiphon pisum | reverse complement strand
GTAAATAAAATACTGTTATAATGAGTGAAAAGAAGATCATATAGCAGAAGAATAATCATTAAGATCATTAACGTTCACATTTTTTAGGTTCTGAGCCGAGCGAGGAAGCTATTGTTTTTACAATGGTGTTTATTTTTTTTTATTTTTATATCCTGTATACAAAATTTCTTCCAGAAGGAGTATTTCGATTTCAACATATAGTATCTTATCTTTTAGCAAATTGGATCAAGAGGGTACTTTAAAGAGGTAATTTTTCGATTTTCTCAATAGTTATTTAATGCCACGGGAAAAACCACCGGAAAATTACGAAAAAAACGCTAAAAATGGGATTTTAATTTCTAACGCTTTGTTTATCACCATAGAAACGAATAAAAAATTATAATATTTTAATATTAATTCAACTTACATGATAAAATAAATAATAACAAAATATAAAATATCCAGACTGACAAACCGTTTCCGCTCAAAATCATTTTTCTTATACAATGATATTATATCATTGAATTCAAGTCTAATACAACCATTATACAATGACCCACTTGTAATCTACTTTACAGCAGAGCGACATCCACTTCCCTGGTTTTTAAAATTTGAATTTTGTCTAGAGTGATCCGTAAAATGGGGTAACTTCGGACACGTACCTATTTGATTTGATGTAA
>NW_021770949.1:2022-5064 GCF_005508785.2 Acyrthosiphon pisum | reverse complement strand
TTATAACATCGGTTAGGTTAGGATTGTGTTGTCATTTTTTGATAACTAACACCATCAACGATATTTTAAACATCATTAGGATTATAATTCTTATATATACGGGCATACGGCCGAATATCTCCTACATTGTTGACATATGATCTGGGCATAGTTAATGTGTTTTCCGAAGTCACATGTCAGTGTTTGGTAAAAATTAAGACGATTTACACTGTACAGAGTGAGATCAAGTAAATTAACAATTAACACATAATACCAATTAATACAGACAAGTTAACGTGTATAGGTTACCGAAAACCACAATCAAATATGTCCATCTGTTGTTGTGCTACAGTAGTTATCAGTTATGTAATTTAAAAATACAAAAATATAATATTTTGTATTTACCTCCATAACATGTACTATGACACTATTATGTCATCAATAAATATTATATATTTATATAAATAATTTTACGGTGTAAGTGCAGGTGATAAGAGCCCGGTATCACCACATACTTACCTATGTGGATTCAGTATTGTATACGCCATAGTGACATACACATTACACAATATTACTCACGTCAATACTTGTACGCCTGCCGCCATTGTTCAACCGTGTGCTCTGTGGTGCGCCCTTAGTGTATATGTGTTGTAAAATGTGCAATGGATATAATTTCTTCAATAAGGTTTCCCCTTTATGTTGAAAAAATTATCATTAAACGATAGCTTAAAATATTATAAATCATAATACTAAACAAAAAAATTATAAACGTCAGTTATTAAATATGATATTGTTCACATATAAAATGGTTCCACAAAACTAATATTTTGCTTTAATTTTGATTTCTGTAGATATTTTTCAAAACAAATATAACATCACATTGAAGAGTAAATGTTGGGCGTATATCCAGAGGTTGGTCGAGTAGAATGTCAGATTCAAACAATATTAAAAAGCGGGCTCGTTAGTCGTTTATCTGTGGCTGAGTAAAAAAAAAAAATGAATTGCACGTGAAGTATTAGGCGAAAAGCACAACTTCAAGAACCATTAAATTTTTGTATTTTTGTATTTTGTATGATAAAAAAATACGCTTTAATCGTTTTTGATACATCCATTATACACAATATGCAATATAACATGCGAGACATTCATTTTAAATAATATGTGTACTAGGTTTTTCAATTTTTTTTCTTCATTAATTTTGTTAACCACATGCGTAGCCGAGAAATTCTATTTCTGGTTCTAAATTTTGTTTTCCCTTCCTGCATTTGTAATTAGATAATTATTATATCTAGGTACTGCACTACCTATAATACAATTAGGGTCCGGTTGTTGATGAGTGATGACTTTTGCAAAAATATATTTTTAGTGTTTTTCTAGAATAAAAAAATGTGTTTAAATTGCACATAAATAAAGTACCTAAATAAGTAATTTTTAATATATTTTTAAATGCTGAGTGGAATGAATGTATTGAATTTACAATGTGTGTTTTTTTTTTGTGGTATTAAGAATGCTCCAATCTCCAATATCAGTATATTTTCTAGTAGAAAAGTGAATCTAGTTGGTATTTTTTAGGTAAAAAAAAAAACTCCAGTAGAACAACAAAAAAGTGTGTAACTCGAAAACTAATGACAGTAGACACATTATATTATTTTCACCAAATATTTATATTATCATTTTTCATACGTGGTAATATTTTCGAAATATTTTGACTCTTTTTAAGATTTTTGGATTTTGTAAATTATTTTAAATTAGGTACCTATTCTCGATAAAAACTTTTACACACAAGCTTGAAAATTTAATGCATAGTATTTTAAGTTTCATTAATGGAGGGCAAAAAATATTTAAAAATACAATTATTATGCATTTATAGTTCAAATTTTGACAACATTTCAAGAGTTTTCAATTTATTTTTCAGTTAACATTTTAGGTTAGGTTTTATATTATATACCTAGGTACCTACTAAAACTCAATGATAATTTATAACAATAATCAGATAAAGTACCCATCATAATGATTTTATTGTTTGTTATTACGGGCGCGTGTCTATTCGATTGATTTAAATTATTTGTTTCGAAGTTTTATTGACCATCAGCTCTAAGATTGCATGGTAACAAGTTAAATTTCATATTCAATATATAAATATTACAAAGCAGACAGTAAATTAATTTTAACACAAAGATTAAACATAAGTAGAAAAGATAAAAAAAAACTATTTTAATAGTTAAATAAATAAAATACATCATTTTAAAGACGATTATAAAAAATAATTTCAAAGTTTTTTATTTTTATCTAAAACAAACACAATTAAGTCCTTCATAATTCAACATCGTTATACTGATATGCTCCACCAAGGAATGAGTTGAATTTGAAGTACGTGTGTATGGTCATCACGTCATATTATCGATAAATTAAATGAATGATAGGTAGACAGTTTTTGGAATAATTTAAAAGGTTTTATTCTCATTAAAGTACAAAAACCGACTTTAACAACTACTATTATATTTATATTATAGTGAATAACGAAATCGTGTGAAATTATTGAAAAATTAAACATGAGTTAACTATATTACCATATACTAAATAAGTAATTTAATATTTTTAGATATAAATAAAATTAAATATGTGAGTTTTATCAATTGATTAGGTAAAATACAAATCGAAGATTCTCGCAGAAGTCCGGAATAATAAAGATCAAAATAATATGTGAAATGTCTGTTATAGGTAAATGAAACAACATAGGTATAGTAAGTAACATAGGTACGTAATTTAATGTTGTTATATTTTATAATAACTAACTATTAAAATATTATACATCTGAAATCCTTATAGATATTATTTATATATTTAACTAAACCACCAAAACGTTTTGAAGACATTTGTCATAAGTCATAATACAAACTAAACAATTTAAGAAAAATATGACAACTTTATAAGCTTAAATTAAACAATAAATTATCACTAAGTTATAATTCAAATTTAGATAAATACTTACAATTTAGTACATATGATATAGGTACCCAGGCCCGGACTGGGACAGTACCGGGCCTACTATTCTAGGTAAGC
>NW_021770949.1:0-1972 GCF_005508785.2 Acyrthosiphon pisum | reverse complement strand
GATGAACATTTACAAGCCTATGAGGTTGAGTATTGTTCTGATTTTATATGTGTTTCTTTTAATGATATAATTGATAGCAGTTCTTGTGTTCTGAATACAAAATCAAATAACTGTTCATATATTTCATGTAGTTTATAAAAACTATGCTTTATTTTATTGTTAATATTAAATGTTATGTTGTATATTATATTTTAAAAACAATAAACTAAAATTATGAATATTTATTTTGTTTGGTAACTAATACCTTTATATATTATATACCTACCTATCTATTCATTTTCCTCAACTAAATACATAAGTACAAGTAATATATTATGTATTAATCATTAATGTATCACCTATAAATAGAAAAAATAAATGGTTAAATTTATTCTATTATTGTAATCGTTTTCGTAATGTTATTTCAATAACATATTGTCAATACAACCAAAAAACTATGGATGAATTGACATAACTATAATATGTAACTGCAACTAATAACATATTTGGAGTTACTAAAATATATTGTTGGGATAGCTAAAATGTGTCTTAATATATTGTTCACATAACATAAGAATATGGTTGAATAATTATAATTTATAGTAATCCTAATCATGTTTGTTGTTATCTCAATAATATGTTTATGGTCAGTACAACAAAAGAATAGATAAATATATTGTGATTGTAACTGATGATTGTTGTGTTATATTAACACAATATGTATGGTTGTTACAACAAAATCATGTTAACAATACTGATTTAGTATTTGTAACATAGTTTTAAGATTGTCCCTATAGCTACGAGAGAATATTGTTAAGGCAACTATATAAATGGTTGTAGCAACTTTACATTTTTTTCCGTGTACCTGGACAACTGAGGTGACTGACCTGCTAGACACCAAAAAAATAGCAGCGGCTATATGATTTTTTTACGGGATTTCGAATTTCCGGCGGCGTTTTCGAAAATACTTTAAGACTTTGTCCGCTGCGATGCGACCCGGCCTGCTCGAACAACCACGTCGAACCGCAATGGTCCTAACCTTATCACTATTCCTTATCACCAGACCTCCACATCGCCCATACACCTTGCTTGAGACGACCGGACCACGAGACCACTGCGGCTTCCGACATCGCTAACACTCCTCGCCAACTCGGGGGGGTTTGGGGGTCTCCCCCAACGACGCTCGGAGAGCTAGTGTTTATATAAAATCATAGTTATCGTAAAAATATTCTTTGTTGTCTTATTATTTATTTGTTTAGTTAATTTACGAGTAGAAAATATGACGCGCTGGCTGCAGGTAAACGAACATATTACGAACACGACCGCCGTAAATATTCGTTTGTTGACGTAAACATTGTTGTGCGTGCAATTATTGTGGTATATTTTAATAAGTTCGCGAGGTGGCTTACCGCCTCCTCCGCCTGGCCGTTGGCCGAGCGCGTCGCCGCCGGTTGTACTTTTTGACGCAGCGTTGCGTTCGCTCACGGCTTTGAGTCGCGGTTGTACCCGCGTTACTTAAGGCTCTGCCAAAAACAGAAAGCGTTATTATTCACGCGCGTGAGAGCACCATGCGGACGAGCCATTTACCGCATTGACGCGTTCTGTTTGACGAAGCCTTTAAAACCGCTTGTGGTTTTGGTCGACATTTTATTGTGTGCCGCCGCTTAAGTCGTCGTTTTCCAGCCGTTGATGTGCGTGCTGGCAAACCTCGTGTGAACACGAGTGTTGGGATTTTTTCACGTTCGTACGTGACAAACTGGCTAAATACACCAGATACATCAGTGACCTTTGTGACCAAAGTATAGCGCGTGTAGTGCGTGGCTGACGGCTGAACCGAACATCATCACGCTCGTTCCCGTTTGGCGGTGATACAGCACGGCGTTTCACGGTGCTGTGAGGATTCGTCCGCCGTCGACGTTCCAGAGACTAGAGAGGTCCTCGACCCTTATGTCGCGGTCGTTATCGCAACGACCGCGGCGCGGCGTCTCTATCG
>NW_021770948.1:0-6929 GCF_005508785.2 Acyrthosiphon pisum | reverse complement strand
GATCGTTGTGTTTATTAAAATAAAACGAAACTGTATTTTAACGGGTACTACCTACCTATATTTATATTGAGGTTTGGCTAAACTTAATAAACATGGTCATTTTTGTTTAAATTTACGCTTAAATTTATGGTTATTACTTTTAAAGAACATTTTATATTCAACATAATATTGGTACCTTTACTACTTTTGTATAAATTATACAATAGGTTTTGTACAATTTATAATAGACATGTTAAGTTACCTACTTTGTACTTTTGTGTTTGAGTTATCATTATAAATATATTTATTGATTTTTAGAACAAGGAATCGACGAAGAAGCCTTCAGAGATTTAACCGAGTTAATGGTACGTGAACTGGTTCCACATATAGGATTCCGTAGTAAGATTTTCAAAAAGATTGGAGAGTTAAAATCATTTAACAATACAAGTTCTTCATTTTTAAAATTGGTGGTAAGTTTCCTGAACAATTATATTATAAATTACAGTAAAACTTTAATAAGTCTAAAACATTGATAAGTTTAAATTAATTAACATTCCCTTGCGAGTCAACACTTTGCATTTGTAAACACTTTTTAGTTTTTGGTTTTTCATTTTATTTCCTACAGGAAACAAGTTCTGCAGAATATAATGTCTTTGATAGTGGTAATTTGCAACAGGTTCAGAACGTTTTGAACAATGATGAATTAGAATGTATGTTATATTTTGTTTTGATCTGTACCCACCAGATTGTAATATAATAATAAATTATAAAAGTATATATTTAATTACATAACGGTAGATACTGACCAAACATTGGGACAAGGAAGTGATAAAGAAGTTATTGAATCATTTATGGAAAGTTTAGACCATGATAATATTGCAGGAAGCTCAACCAATGTTGTATGGAATGATCAAAATCAATGTGTAACAAAAAAACTAGTAAATTCAGTTGTATGTGATGATTTCAATTATTTATTTAAATTTAATTTATTATGACATTCGTCAGTAGCATTTTTAAATATGTGTGTAAACTGGGTACAATTAAAGTAGATGAAAAATTATATTAATTGAAGTAACATTCAAAAAGTGACTTGTAATATAATTATTAATTAATATAAATTAATCGTCACTTAATTGTATAGTGTTTCAATATTTCAATTTTGAACCATCTATTAAAGTATAATTATGTATCTTTTTATATAGTCTGAAAATTGCGTTAACCAAGTTTACACATTACCCGTAACTCATGTATGTACTTATATCATTCTTAACATTCAATTACTTTTTAATTATAAACAAATTTCTTCTCATAAATTAGGAAAAGAGATCTGTAAATGACTTGAAAAATATTCTGTTGAGTTATCACGAAGGTCAAATTATTATTGATTATTATAAAAATCACAATTTGTTAAATGGTCCAATGAGGAATAAACTAAGTCATTTAGTTATCAGCCATACGCTTAAAAATATAAATGAAAAAAAAATATCCACTACCAAACTTAATGCCTTGTCTCAAGATATAAAAGATATATTCCCAAATGAAAATATCCAAACCTATTATTTACCATACAAAAAAGAATCTGACAAAGTAACTCCCACTCGAGGAAAGTTGTGGGACAAATATTGCAACATGCGTAGAGAAATCAGAAATAAGAAATCTACTATACAAACTAAAGATAATGTGGTTTTTGAATATGATAATAATGAAGGTGATGTTTTTACCTAAATAAGTAGTATTTTATTATTTATATTAATTACAAATTTGGGTTTGTATTTTTATTATTATTTTTAGAACCAACTGAAGAAATAATATGGTTAAAAAATAACTTGGCCCCTTGGAATATGGTTATTGAATATTGGAAGAAAACATTTCATTTCCGGTATAATTCTTTATCGCATAAGGAAAAGCACTACTCATATTTCAGTGACTTACCAGCTATTAAGGGTCCAATAGGATTTACTTTAGTAAGTACAGGACAATTTTTAATAAGACATTTTAAACATTTTATTAGTCTCTTGATCTTGTGGATGTATGGTGTATATATATAATCAAGTGCTATTCTTTACAGATTGAGTTAGATTTTGAACAATTGTATCCAGGAAAAGATCTAACACTGTTTACAAATTTTGAGTTGTTCAAAACCAAAATTCCAAATTTGATAAGGAATTACAAGTATAAAGGGATTGATAGCTTGGTTGATGAAATACTGACTCCTACTGTACTTGGTAAGTTTAAATTCAAAAATTTAAATATTTTTTTTTGGAGTAAGTATTAAATAATAAATGTTAATACTATATTGATCAATTTGAAAATTGAATTACAGGTTATGATAATATTGCTGCCTTAAAAGTTTTAATTGAATTATTTAAGCCAATAAATGTATGCAAGCGGTCTGCTACTGGAAGTTCAAAGGCAACATATTGGAGACCTTCAAAATTAGAATTAAAACAGTCTTTTATCTATTATGTAAATGTAAGAAAGAATTTATCACATGGGTATTTTAAAATTTGATTATTTATTGATAAATATTTGTTTAACAGAGTACCATTCAAGTAAAAGAAGTGAATGAAGAAAAAAACAAGAAAGCTCAAAGATTACAACAAACTGTGCAGCCTTACATGATATTTGTTTGTGGAACTGAATCAGAACATCAAATATCTGAATTTTATGTAATCATAAACAATCACATTTTCAAAGTGGAAAGTGGATTGAAAGCGGTAGATATATGTTTTAAGTCGTTTTTTGCCCTAAACCTTAACTATACTGACGAATCAAAGCAGGTGTGGTATTTCATACAAAAATATTTCTACAAAATTGAAACCAAATATGATAAATTCTACCAAAATGTTAACAACTTAATACATGATATAAATACTGTAGTCTAATCAAATTATAATTTACAATTGCTTAGTTAGAGGATTTTATGAAGTGAATTTATTATTTTTTGATTTGTTAGTATTATAAGTTTTTATTTGATTAGTTTAATTTTGAATTTAAACATTAAAATGCCTTCTTGTTTTATATGTTTAGTTAATTTTGATTTTCAATCACATTTGTTGAGACATATCACACTATTCCATTCATTTGTTAATATAACAGTATATAAATGTTTAGAGGATGATTGTCTCAGAATATTTAGTACTTTTAATTCATTTAGAAAACATTTAAAATCACATGCTAACTTTGAGTGTATAATATCAGATAATGTAATAATCACAGATAGTATAAATGATATAAATATTGAACAAAATAATTGTACTGCAGAAATCTGTGAAAGAGAAATAAATTGTTCTGAAATAAGTATAGATTCATTCCATGAAATAGTAACAGGAGATGCAGTAAATATAATGGCAAAATGGTATAATGAGGCTGTAGTTCCCAGAAATAAAGTACAAAGTTTTATTAATGATATTAAATCAATTAATGTGAATAGCATGCAACTTCTACAAAATACAGTTTTAAATCAATTAAAAACTAGTCAATGTGAATCGAATTCCATTTCAAAAATATCAGCCATGTTTGACATTTTAAAAGATCCATTTAAAAATCTTGAAACTGAATATTTGCGTCTAAATGCTTTAGAAAAATTAGGAGTTTATATTAAGCCAAATGAAATTACAGTAGGAAGTAGAATAAAAAATGTTGTCAAAGACGGAAATACTATAATCAATACAGTAAAAATCAACGTATATTTTATTTCGTTAAGATCTGTTTTCAAAGCTTTTTTTGAACAACCAAATGTATTACAAATAGTATTAGATTATTTTGAAAAACTAAATTCTATGAAAGGAGACATTATTTGTAGTTACATACAGTGTGAAGTTTGGAAAGAAAGATGTCGTCAAAATCCAAATAAACTTTTAATACCCTTTTTTCTTTATTTTGATGACTATGAGACTAATAATCCCTTAGGTTCTCATGCTGGCAAAAAAAAAATAGGTGCGGTTTATGTGTCGTTTGGTTCATGTATTCCTTTAGAATTTAGCTCATCATTAAATTATATCTTTCTCGCATTATTATTTAAAACTAATGATAGAAAAGAAGTTGGAAATGAAAACATTTTTAAAGAATTAATTTCAGAAATAAATTTTTTACAAACTAATGGCATAAATATTCACATTCAAAATAAAAACTATACTATTCATTTCTACTTAGCTCTGATTCTTGGTGACAATCTTGGAATTCATTCAATTTTAGGATTTTCAGAAAGCTTCATGGCCCATTATCCATGTAGATTCTGCAAATGTTCTAAATTTGAATGTAATTATTTAGTTACACAAGATAACAATCAATTAAGAAATCGGGAAAATTATGCAGAAGATTTAATAACTGATAACTTAACATTGACAGGTATAAAAGAGGCTTGTGTATGGAACACAGTGAATTATTTCCATGCAACAATCAACTATTCAGTTGATATAATGCATGATGTCTTAGAAGGAGTATGTTTATATGATATTGCAGGCATTTTATTTGAGTTTATTATACACTTAAAGTATTTCTCATTGGTTACATTAAATGACCGTATTAAGTATTTTAACTATGGACCAATTGATACACAAAATAAACCACAACCAATAACAAATGATTTTTTGAAACAAAAAAAACTGAAAATGTCAGCTAGCGAAATGCTTTGCTTTTCCAGACACTTAGGTGTTATGATAGGGGATCTAGTTCCTAATAATTCTGAAATTTGGCAACTGTATATATTACTAAAAAAAATAATTGATATTGTAATTTCCAAGTCAATTCAAACTGAGTGTATATTTCTGTTAAAAACATTAATTACAGAACACAATCAATTATATATAAAAATATTTCAAACAAATTTAAAGCCAAAACATCACCACTTAATACATTATCCTTATATAATGGAAAAAGTTGGTCCATTATCACATTTGTGGTCAATGAGGTATGAGTCGAAACATAGAGAGTCCAAATTAACTGCTAACTCCACCTCAAGTAGGAAAAACATATGTTACACACTTAGTGTTAAACATCAACTGAGGTTTGCATACCGCTTACTTTCGAAATCAAATATACTAGCCTTTACCTTGGATGTAGGGAAAATTATTGAGCTATCCGATAGTATTTTAGAAGATATGAAAACTAAAATAAATAATACAAGTATTGATTTAGATTCTGCACGATTTGTTTCATGGGTGAATGTAAAGGGTACACGTTATACTATCAAAAATATGATTATAATATTAAACGTAGAAGACATGCCTAAATTTGCTAAAATTATACATATATTTTTTATTATTGGATGTGATATTCCTTTTTTAATTGGTCAAAATTTTATAACTGTATCGCACGATGAACATTTACAAGCCTATGAGGTTGAGTATTGTTCTGATTTTATATGTGTTTCTTTTAATGATATAATTGATAGCAGTTCTTGTGTTCTGAATACAAAATCAAATAACTGTTCATATATTTCATGTAGTTTATAAAAACTATGCTTTATTTTATTGTTAATATTAAATGTTATGTTGTATATTATATTTTAAAAACAATAAACTAAAATTATGAATATTTATTTTGTTTGGTAACTAATACCTTTATATATTATATACCTACCTATCTATTCATTTTCCTCAACTAAATACATAAGTACAAGTAATATATTATGTATTAATCATTAATGTATCACCTATAAATAGAAAAAATAAATGGTTAAATTTATTCTATTATTGTAATCGTTTTCGTAATGTTATTTCAATAACATATTGTCAATACAACCAAAAAACTATGGATGAATTGACATAACTATAATATGTAACTGCAACTAATAACATATTTGGAGTTACTAAAATATATTGTTGGGATAGCTAAAATGTGTCTTAATATATTGTTCACATAACATAAGAATATGGTTGAATAATTATAATTTATAGTAATCCTAATCATGTTTGTTGTTATCTCAATAATATGTTTATGGTCAGTACAACAAAAGAATAGATAAATATATTGTGATTGTAACTGATGATTGTTGTGTTATATTAACACAATATGTATGGTTGTTACAACAAAATCATGTTAACAATACTGATTTAGTATTTGTAACATAGTTTTAAGATTGTCCCTATAGCTACGAGAGAATATTGTTAAGGCAACTATATAAATGGTTGTAGCAACTTTACATTTTTTTCCGTGCGTGATTGAGAGTAAAATATGTTGCCACATCAACGAAAGTAGTGGGGTGGATCGGTCAGAGCGTCGGATCGGGGGGACAATTTATATTGTACGATCTTTTCGTCACATAGATACGGAAAATCAAACATAAAAGTTATTTAACATTTTTGGTTGTAACTTTTAAACCATTCAACTAATCTCCTTGCGAGTTCCTCCGTTCCCGTCTGCGTAATATTGATACCTTATATTATGTTTAACCGTTTTCCCTGTAGAACGGGTCGATGGATTAACACAAATTAGCACAGGTTTTCACTCTGGCTCCTGTTAATATACGTTAGTTACTACTCGCTTTTTTTTTACTAAGCTTAGCGTAACTACCATAGGCCGCGCACGGGGGGGGGGCGGCCCCTGCGGCCCTGGCTTTTTTTGAAATTAATACATAGATATCTCTATACTACATAGATAGCGAACATTTTTACATTTTACATGAAAAAAGTGAAGCCAGCTTTAATCTCATAGATACAAGTTATTAATTAATCAGTTATCATCGACCAAATGATTTATTATTATCATAGAATACTCTACGTTTCTACTATACTAGCTAGTGGACTATTTTTTTTTTATCACAGCGTATGTATCAACTACTTTATTTATATATTTACGTTATTTCATGGTTGTATAACTTGTAGATAACATTACATACAACATATTAGGTTAGTTAAAATAGCAATTACAAATAACGAATATTTTATACCTAAAAAACAGAATATTCTTATTAGCTACATTAAACTTTAAAATATTATACCTAACTA
>NW_021770947.1:4685-5758 GCF_005508785.2 Acyrthosiphon pisum | reverse complement strand
GAAACCGAAACTTTTTTTCGACCGGTATCAAATTAAAAACTGACACCGAAAAAAATTTGAAACTGGTTTACAAACCCGAAATTTCCTATTGCCGGTAATTAAAAATTGAAACCAAAATTGAAAAATTTCAAAACCAAAATATAAAATCTAAACCTAAACAGAATTTTATTCAATCGGTTTCAAGCCCTGCCATCAAGGGAAACAGGGGCCCTAGCAAAATCCAAAAACACCCTAGCAAATTCTAGCAAATTCGGATGATTAATTTGGCATTATTTTTTTTTTAATCGAACAAAGTGCCGGTGCTGACGCCAAATTTGGAACTTTCCCCGTGGGCAACAGGGGCCCTAGCAAAATCCAAAAACACTCTAGCAAAATCTAGCAAATTCGGATGATTAATTTGGCATTATTTTTTTTTTAATCGAACAAAGTGCCGGTGCTGACGCCAAATTTGGAACCTCCCCCGACGGCAGTAGGGACCCTAGCAAAATCCAAAAACACCCTAGCAATGTCTAGCAAATTCAGCTGAACAAATAGGGATGATTTTTTTTTGATTCGGACAATGTGCCGGTGCATCCACAAATATATCAGTAGAATGTTTGTGTGTGATTTCGCCAAGTTTTAGTGCCCTAGCAAAATCCCAAAACGCCCTAGCAAAATCTAGCAAATTCGGACGATTAATTTGGCATTATTTTTTTTTTAATCGAACAAAGTGCCGGTGCTGACGCCAAATTTAGAACCTCCCCCGGAAGCAGCAAGGGCCCTAGCAAAATCCAAAAATACCCTAGCAAAATCTAGCAAATTCGAATGATTAATTTGGCATTATTTTTTTTGGAATCGAACAAAGTGCCGGTGCTGACGCCAAATTTGGAACCTCCCCCGTGGGTAGTAGGGGTCCTAGCAAAATCCAGAAACACCCTAGCGATGGCTAGCAAATTCGGCTGAACAAATAGGTATGATTTTTTTTTTATTCGGACAATGTGCCGGTGCACCCACAAAGATGGCACCGGCATGTTTGTTTGTGGATTTACAAAGGTGAGGGGCCCTAGCAAAATCTACAAATGGCCTAGCAAAAT
>NW_021770947.1:263-4635 GCF_005508785.2 Acyrthosiphon pisum | reverse complement strand
GATGATTTTTTTTTGATTCGGACAATGTGCCGGTTCTTTCACAAATATATCAGTAAAATGTTTGTGTGTGATTTCGCCAAGTTTTAGTGCCCTAGCGAAATTTAGCAAATTTGGATGATAATTTTTAAATCGAACAAAGTGCCGGTGTTGACGCAAAATTTGGAACCTCCCCCAAGCAGGGCTTGAAATCAGTTTCAAAACTGTTTTAAGAAACCGGTATAAACCGTTAAAAACGGAAACCGAATACAAAATCAAAACCGAAACCGAAAAAAATTGGTTACCGGTATTGTAATCTAAAACCGGAACCAGAAAAATTGGGAACCGGTATTATAATTAAAAAACCGAAACTGCAAAAAATTGGAAACCTGTATTAAATTAAAAACTGACACCAAAAAGAATTTGAAATTGGTATGCAAAACCGAGATTTCCCAATACCGGTATTTAAAAATTGAAACTAATATCAAAAAAAATTGAAAACCGAATGAAACCGAAACTTTTTTTCGACCGGTATCAAATTAAAAACTGACACCGAAAAAAATTTGAAACTGGTTTACAAACCCGAAATTTCCTATTGCCGGTATTTAAAAATTGAAACCAAAATTGAAAAATTTCAAAACCAAAATATAAAATCTAAACCTAAACAGAATTTTATTCAATCGGTTTCAAGCCCTGCCATCAAGGGAAACAGGGGCCCTAGCAAAATCCCAAAACGCCCTAGCAAAATCTAGCAAATTCGGACGATTAATTTGGCATTATTTTTTTTTTAATCGAACAAAGTGCCGGTGCTGACGCCAAATTTGGAACCTCCCCCGAAGGCAGTAGGGACCCTAGCAAAATCCAAAAACACCCTAGCAAAATCTAGCAAATTCGGACGATTAATTTGGCATTATTTTTTTTTTTAATCGAACAAAGTGCCGGTGCTGACGCCAAATTTGGAACCTCCCCCGTGGGCCACAGGGGCCCTAGCAAAATCCCAAAACGCCCTAGCAAAATCTAGCAAATTCGGACGATTAATTTGGCATTATTTTTTTTTTAATCGAACAAAGTGCCGGTGCTGACGCCAAATTTGGAACCTCCCCCGAAGGCAGTAGGGACCCTAGCAAAATCCAAAAACACCCTAGCAATGTCTAGCAAATTCGGCTGAACAAATAGGTATGATTTTTTTTTGATTCGGACAATGTGCCGGTTCTTTCACAAATATATCAGTAAAATGTTTGTGTGTGATTTCGCCAAGTTTTAGTGCCCTAGCGAAATCTAGCAAATTTGGATGATAATTTTTAAATCGAACAAAGTGCCGGTGCTGACGCAAAATTTGGAACCTCCCCCAAGCAGGGCTTGAAATCAGTTTCAAAACTGTTTTAAGAAACCGGTATAAACCGTTAAAAACGGAAACCGAATACAAAATCAAAACCGAAACTGCAAAAAATTGGAAACCTGTATTAAATTAAAAACTGACACCAAAAAGAATTTGAAATTGGTATGCAAAACCGAGATTTCCCAATACCGGTATTTAAAAATTGAAACTAATATCAAAAAAAATTGAAAACCGAATGAAACCGAAACTTTTTTTCGACCGGTATCAAATTAAAAACTGACACCGAAAAAAATTTGAAATTGGTTTACAAACCCGAAATTTCCTATTGCCGGTATTTAAAAATTGAAACCAAAATTGAAAAATTTCAAAACCAAAATATAAAATCTAAACCTAAACAGAATTTTATTCAATCGGTTTCAAGCCCTGCCATCAAGGGAAACAGGGGCCCTAGCAAAATCCAAAAACACCCTAGCAAAATCTAGCAAATTCGGATGATTAATTTGGCATTATTTTTTTTTTAATCGAACAAAGTGCCGGTGCTGACGCCAAATTTGGAACCTCCCCCGTGGGCAACAGGGGCCCTAGCAAAATCCCAAAACGCCCTAGCAAAATCTAGCAAATTCGGACGATTAATTTGGCATTATTTTTTTTTTAATCGAACAAAGTGCCGGTGCTGACGCCAAATTTGGAACCTCCCCCGTGGGCCACAGGGGCCCTAGCAAAATCCCAAAACGCCCTAGCAAAATCTAGCAAATTCGAATGATTAATTTGGCATTATTTTTTTTGGAATCGAACAAAGTGCCGGTGCTGACGCCAAATTTGGAACCTCCCCCGTGGGTAGTAGGGGTCCTAGCAAAATCCAGAAACACCCTAGCGATGGCTAGCAAATTCGGCTGAACAAATAGGTATGATTTTTTTTTTATTCGGACAATGTGCCGGTGCACCCACAAAGATGGCACCGGCATGTTTGTTTGTGGATTTACAAAGGTGAGGGGCCCTAGCAAAATCTACAAATGGCCTAGCAAAATCTAGCAAATCCCTAGCAAATTTTTGGTACTATTTTCATAGGCATAACATAATGTGCCGGTGCCAACTTGACGGACATGAGATTAGATTGAGGTAGACCGAAGTCACTGTATGATAAGGGTATAGTGAGAGTGAATAAAGAAGTAAATTTAGAGGGAATGTGAGGGTTGAGAAGACTTTAGAAGAGATGGATAGACAGAATACCCATCATATATGGAGGTGTGGGAAGAGAGTGGCTGAGTCTGTATAATTGTGTGAGAAGGGGGAAGAAGGACTTGAAGAAGTGTGAAGGTATAATAGTTAGGTTAACAATGTCGAATACGTAGGAAAGAATCTTGAACTGCAAAGGCCACTCGACTCTTTGTCTGAAACTACCAAGTTGATATAGTTATTAGGACACTTTGAATAAAAAGATCCTGAGTTGGTTGCCTGACTTCAGTGTTTGGTTATCAAGTTGATCCTTTGATTGTAGACACCTTAAGCTTAGATCAATTAATACTATGGATGGAGCCATACCCACCTCACTCGTGTAAACAATTTGAAGCACATAATATATGCCACGAGTCTGACATTTTTATGGATACATATCAATTCACATAGATAAATATGAGACATTTCTCTTCGCGTACGTATCTTAGTCAGATACTTGTCGCTAATATGTGCTTTAAATTATCTGGATATGGGCCCATTCATAGTATATGATCTAAGGTGAATACAATAACTGAGATCACAACTTGAAAGCATGATTGGATGTTAATTGTAAAAGTTATAAGTATTAATGATTTATCAGCATATATATGTCAAATATAGTCTCAATAGTTTTGAAAAAACACATATCGTTATTTTTAAATAATTAAAATTGTCACAAAAATAATTATTATTATAATACAAGTATACCTATGTCAGGTTTTAAAAAATCAAAAGAAACAGTTTTGTACCTACTAATTTCATTGGAAATTGTTCGTTGAAAGGAGAATGGAAAGATCGATCGACAATCGACGATTATCAACAACTATTGAATATTATCGACAGAGCCGTGCCGTTGAGATTTGGCGCCCAGGGCAAAATTAAAAATATTTGCCCCCTATTTTATTTATAATTAATCATAAATCATAATGCATTTCATTTATATTTAATTAAATTTAAGCCCATTTAAACATACCTGTTTGTACAATGTTCATTACTATTATCATGGTCAGGTATTTTAGGATTTAACTTTTTCCAATTATTAAATCCTTGTTGTGGATCTATTATTGATGGAGAAGTCATTGTTTTGTTTGCGAAAAGCATACACAGAAAGCAATATATACATTTAGTTTTATCGCTGTACAATAGCCTTGAACGCTCATGGCACGCTCAACCTTTTCACCATTTGGTAGAATTTTAGTGAATCAATTTATTGTAAATCACCTTATGTCAGTTACATTTTCAAAAAAATAGAAATCAGAGTTTTTACCCGTTTCGGGACCAGGATTTATCAATAATGTATGAATTTTATCAGTAATTGGTGGCCAAGAAGAGGGATCATTAACCCTCTACAGGCAAGGCCCGGTCACGGGTGACCGGACTGAGATATAACACTAATAACTAGAATATATCATTAACTATTATGCACCGGTTTATCCCATACCCTTTTATAGATAAGCCCACCGCTCGCCTGAAATATTTTTGCTTATCTGTTATATTCATTCTATTCATAGGTAGTGTAATTTATTAATAATTATGATTTATGATTTTATGAACCCGTATCAACCAAATCTTTTCCGACAACACATTACATCTGACCGTTGCAATAAATTATAGTATCTACGTTTATTTTGACACTATTTAGTATTTTTACTTAAACTGATTGAAAAAATTTCGGTTTTGATTTCAATTTTTAGATAATTTTAGGAAATTATGATTTCGATTTTAATGTTGGATAGTTTAGTTATTTACACCATTTGATCTTATTATTTTATTTTTTTAGTTTCAAATGGCGTCTCCCAGATGGGGACAGTTCGTGGCAATGTTGAGATGGGCAACTGTCGT
>NW_021770947.1:0-163 GCF_005508785.2 Acyrthosiphon pisum | reverse complement strand
ACGCTTTGTACGACAGTTGTAAGAAGGCGTTGAAATAATTGAAAGAATCCGGCATGGGGTAATCCTGTCGGTGAGACGTTCAATCGTAAGTTTTAAGTCCATCACGTCCTTGGCTGAGGATCGAATCCCCCCACAAAAATCCGGCGTAAAAAAGTCCGATGGA
>NW_021770946.1:15853-16045 GCF_005508785.2 Acyrthosiphon pisum | reverse complement strand
TCGACAATGCGACCGCTACGAACAGTACGAACGTCGTACGAATATAAACTTTATATCGGAGGCTTCGAGAGATAGCGAGCTATGCGAATAAAATTTATAAGCTGGCAGAAAATACTCGAAAATCGTCGAAATCTGGTAAAAAAACGAATTTATTGAAAATTTATGAAGTCGGTAAAATGATAAGGAATCGGT
>NW_021770946.1:12364-15753 GCF_005508785.2 Acyrthosiphon pisum | reverse complement strand
GATAACGCGGTGACCTGGCGCGTTGCCAAATTGAAATTATTTGATTCGTATCAGTATAGGATATTTCTAAATTTAGACGATCCCTATTATTATTCTATTATCAACAATAAATGGATATTTTAAGCCATATTTTAATATTGTTATTTATTGTTTCTGTGTGAAATTTAATTCGATGATTTTGTAGTTCTATTCATTTTTATATTGACTGCCGTCTTATGAATTTGAGCAGTGGAAGTGTAATAATGAATTATTTAAATTTAAATCAGTGCAAATTATCTTAATATTATTTTATTCTTCGTATTTATTTTACATTATTATGGCAAACAAGGTAAGTTTTCTTTACTAATAATAATTTGTTATATGCTTTGTCTGTAGTAGGTATATTAAAGTATACAATTTATTCTGCTTGGTCTCGACAACTCTAGATAAGTCTACACTAAGTATTTTTAATGAATATCTCATACGCAAAAAAAAACTATTTGAATAAACAAATTATCTGGTTGATTTAGAAGAAAAAAGATTTGATTAATATATAAACTTTATAAGTGGATTCCCTGCAGAACTGATTCCTTATTCCTTGATTATTATACTACAGTACACTATTATAACAACATGTGAATTTTTATTTTATTTAAAACTAGTATAACTCATTACTGGTTAAAGGGCTCTTCGAAACTCCAGACAACGCTATCTTAGAAAAATATTTAGGAATCATTTTGTATGATTTTATGAAACAGTATTGATCAGGAAAATAATATAAAAAGTACTTAGGTATCTACATACTATTAGATTTATAATATAATGTGCCTAATAATATCATATAATACATGAAGCCTCTAACGCTTAATTAAAATATAATTAAAAACCTACATTTTGAATACATGCTTAATAGATTAAGTTATGTTAAAATAAAAACTTCCATTTCCAAATTTATACATAGTTGTAAAAGAAGAATTTTATATCTTAAACTACATATAAAATATTTAGTAAAATTCAACTTTTATTTAATCTTATTTTAATAATTTAAAACAATTTGAAAGATATTTTTGTGGTTCTCATTGAAAATTTTTCTATTATAAATAAAATATGTAGAGTTATCAAGACCTTCTAAGTATATTTTATTTGGTTAATGGATACTTAATTGTATAATACTAAATAATTATATACCTAAGTAATAAGTATAGGTAGGTAAAATGAATTTATTTATATTATTTATTACCTATTCAATTACTTGTATAGGTAGATATTAGGCATACAATAAAATAAATAATTATTTCATATTATATATAAAAATATGCCTGGATTATAGGTAGAAAATATATGATACCTAATGATATTTCATATTAAAAAAAGAATTAGCAACTAATTTGTTTACTTACTTACCTAAATAAATTATAACATTTGAGATGTATACAATATATGCCATACAATGTGTGTATTTTGGTATTTATTCTATTAAGGGTTGGACTAGCCCTCCAAAGTATAACGTTTAAGTAAAATATGGTCTGCTATTTATACATTTTAGATACTTTACATTCCAATTAATAGTAATTTGTTTATTATTATTAGATTACAGTTATAGAATATATGTAAATAGGTTCAACAATTTAAATGGATTTTTATTTTTATATTATATTTATTTTATATATATTTTCAGAAATGCATTAAAAATGTTTGTCGTGGTCGCCCCCCTGCTGTTTCTTATGATCAGATTTTAGCTGTGTTAGAAGGTAATGAGATGTCTGTGTTTGAAAATGAAACTGGTAAATTGAAAAGATCTAATAATGAAATATGGACTGACTTAGAGATTTTGTTAAAAGGCAAAATAACAGCACCAACAATTTATTTAAATTTTCTTAAAAATAGAGGTAATTTATTAAATATATTGATGGAAAAAACTGGACTGTCCTATGATGAACATTCTAATAAAATTGAAAATGTTAGTGACTCGGAGTCATTAAGCGATGAATATGATATGAGTGATTTCCAAGAAGATTCCAACAATTTTAATTTTAAAATATGTTTGTCTTTTGATGATTTCCGACAGTTAAAACCAGAAACACGAACTTATGAACGTGGTAATTATACAAAATCATTTACAAGTTTAAAGCCTCATCATTGGACAAGTTTTTTTTATTCTAAAATTTGGGAAAAAAAAAATTTCCATGTAATTATGTGTTTAAAAAATCAACAATAAATAATAATGATAGCCTACATTATTTTACATTCATGGGGATATGTAAAGATTGTCAGGCAAAGATTAATGGATGGTCAGACAGTAAACCTACCGAGGAAAATCAAGTTTGGGAAATTCAAATTGTAGCTGATAAACCAAAAAAATCAAAAAAGAACCATGTAACTAAGAGATATTGCAAAGGAGTTGAAAGAGAACAGATTAGTCAAAACCTTTTGCATGATCTGCCTTCGAATTGGCGACGGAAAAAGGTAAATGACATATGTGACTTTGGTGATAGAATACCACCACATGTTTATAATGACACAGTGTTAAGACAAGCAAAGAATGAATACAAGGCAAAACAACTGGGAATTAAAGAAACAGATCCAATCCAATCTCTGGATATTCTTAAGCAGTCTTCACAAAATGGTTTGATTCACACAATAAGTTTAAATGAATTTTTTGTGCATTACTGGTCACCATTTCAATTAGCTGTATATAAAGCAGCACATAAAAAAGGTCATTGTAAATTGGCAATTGATGCAACAGCTAGCTTAGTTTATAAAATCAAACGGCCTACTGCAGATTCACATCACATATTTCTGTATGAAATAGTTTTGTATGGTCATGGAGTCCAAGTTTCAATTGGACAAATGTTGAGTGAAAAACAGGATATGCCTACTATTCAATATTGGTTACAAAAATGGCTAATGACCGGAGTTCCAGTTCCGAAAGAGGTATGTTTAAGTTATTTGTTACATAATGAACCTATTAATTTTCTTTAATATCAATATTTAAAAAATGTATAGGTAATATACTTTTAAAACGAAGCTAATTTTAATAAGTTAAGTATAATAATTTTTGCTTGTTAATTTCAGATTAATATTATTATAGTACTACCTAGGTATTGATATTTCTTCTTTTTCTTCTGGAGAGTTATGAAGGCAAGAAGAAGAAGAAGAAATATCAAATATCTTCTACATATCAAACGCATAGAGATATCTGTTCTTATTTATAGCAACTAAAAAATAAAAATAAAATTCAAAAGATAAAATCAATTAAGAAACTACACAATTTTTATTTTGATATTGTTACGTGATGTTTGTCACATATATCAATAATTTCTTAATGTACATTGTGACTAGTATAATTTTAGTTCCTTTACTTATATATTGGAATATTTTATTTAATAGATATAACTTTTTGAATATTA
>NW_021770946.1:0-8525 GCF_005508785.2 Acyrthosiphon pisum | reverse complement strand
TATAGTACAATAGTATGTCCGTCAAGTTGGCACCGGCACATTATGTTATGCCTATGCAAATAGTACCAAAAATTTGCTAGGGATTTGCTAGATTTTGCTAGGCCATTTGTAGATTTTGCTAGGGCCCCTCACCTTTGTAAATCCACAAACAAACATGCCGGTGCCATCTTTGTGGGTGCACCGGCACATTGTCCGAATAAAAAAAAAATCATACCTATTTGTTCAGCCGAATTTGCTAGCCATCGCTAGGGTGTTTCTGGATTTTGCTAGGACCCCTACTACCCACGGGGGAGGTTCCAAATTTGGCGTCAGCACCGGCACTTTGTTCGATTAAAAAAAAAATAATGCCAAATTAATCATCCGAATTTGCTAGATTTTGCTAGGGCGTTTTGGGATTTTGCTAGGGCACTAAAACTTGGCGAAATCACACACAAACATTCTACTGATATATTTGTGGATGCACCGGCACATTGTCCGAATCAAAAAAAAATCATACCTATTTGTTCAGCCGAATTTGCTAGACATTGCTAGGGTGTTTTTGGATTTTGCTAGGGTCCCTACTGCCTTCGGGGGAGGTTCCAAATTTGGCGTCAGCACCGGCACTTTGTTCGATTAAAAAAAAAATAATGCCAAATTAACCATCCGAATTTGCTAGATTTTGCTAGGGTGTTTTTGGATTTTGCTAGGGCCCCCATTTTTTCTTGGCCGTTTGGTCAGTTATGTTACCTACATGATTTTGTTAATATTAACTACCTATTTTATTATTATTATTTAATAATATTAGATTTGTATAGTAAAGTGCTAACGTTATTAGTTACTATAGTTTGACTTTAGTGTTTACTATTTCAATTTTTTTTTTATTGTAATTTGTAGCTGTACTTTACAAGTTCAACTCTAGATCATCCTTTTTAAAATCTTTAAAAAATGTACACACAATTGTGCAAACCCTGTAGTAAGTACAGTATTAATCAAGCTATTTTTTAGATTATAATAATGTGAATGAAAGTTAACATATTAAAATATTATTGCAGAGGCATTCACTGTAAAAAACAGTAAATCCAGTAGGTATATTATAACAGTGAATATGACAATGTACATAAATGGCTAAATTCAACACAAAATTAATTTCATCCGGTAAAATAATATATTAATGCTGTTATTTAGATTATTTGTAACGAATCGCAATAACATTTGTTTTAGAACTATGCATTACCTACTAGTATAATTTTAGTTCCTTTACTTATATATTGGAATATTTTATTTAATAGATATAACTTTTTGAATATTAGCTAAATTTATTAGATTAAATAAAAAAATAATTATGAAATACATTTTAGGTCTATTAGTAATAAAAAAAAAACTTATTTTTTAACTTCTTTGTGAGTAATTATATCTAAATAAATAACTCTCCTATACTTATTTTTTACCCTCCATATTGGTACTCATATATACCTTACTTAAAATATACAATGGCTTGTGTTGTAATAAATATAAAATGGACAAAAAGTTTTCAATTAAAATAATAAAATAAAATAAAATAATGGATTTATAATTTTATTTCAGATAGTTATTGATATGAGCAAAGCATTAATGGGAGCAGTAGTCAGAACATTTTGTAATGGTTTGAGTGTTACTGAATACTGTGAAGTGTGTTTTGATTCTTTAAATAGTGCATCTAAAACCATTTCATTGACTTGTTTTATAAGAAATGATATTGCACATTTCATAAATATGATCTGTAGATGGAAATGTTTCCAAGCAAAAGGAAAAAGGCTTTTGAAAGAATTCTTCGTTCGATGTGCAAGACTGTTACTTCAAGCACGCTCACTAGATGAATTTACCGAAATTTTAAGACATGTCCTTACAATTGCGTACAGCCAGACAGAATGTACAACACAATACAGTTTACATTTCATCTTTCAGCTGCTTGAAGAATCTAATAATGAAGAAAGTCCTGATACTAACAATACAATATTTAACATTGATAATACATCATATGAAGAACTAGAAGTAGAAGAATTAGATGAGGCAAGTGCTACAAGTAGTAATTTTCAATCACTTTTAGACAGTATAAATGATAATTCTTTGAGGGCTTCCTCTGAAAAACAAAAACTTACTATGACAAAAATAAACGCATACTGTCTTCCTGAATTTGGAAAAAAATTAATAAAATTATGTTCAACATTTCTGATATGGAGTAATGTCATGGTAGATGTATTTTGTTGCCCAAATATCACGGCTTCTTCAGCGCCAGTAGAAAGTGATTTCAACAATCTCAAAAATAGAATATTGAAAAATGAAAGTAAACCAATGAAAGTTGATAGGTTTGATATTTATATTTAATTAATATTATTTAAAATTTAAAAATAATATTTACCTAATTAAACTTAAAAATATGCAATGTAATATTATATAATAATATAGGTTTGTTATATTAGATTTGTTGTTACCCATTTGAATTCTATTAATGGCTTGATGAAAATTGCTCAAGATCAAATACAGTATAAAGAAATCTGTTTTAAAAATAAAAGTAAATATAAAATTATTTTAAATTAAATTATTCTGATAATTAATATTATATTTGAATATTTTTAGAAGAAGTCAATACTGTTGATGACTATGTGTCACCAAACTATAACGAATCTGATGAACTAAACACCATTGTGGCTAACCATAAGCTTAACGTACCAGACAATTTTGAACTAGGTAATTATAAATACAATAATATATATTCTCACATATATACATACATACATACATACATACATCTGAGTTAAAATGAACACTATATCATAATTCATAATATACAATTTATATTTTCAGACAAAGATAATACTAGCAATACTGTAGATGATATAAACACATTTAAAAATGTGTTATCGGACAGTGGTAAATTTGATTACATAACTTCAATTTTTTCTACGCATAATAATGAGCAAGATGATTTTGAACTAGGTGATTATAAATATACATATATCTATGTTATAATGGAAAAAACATTAAATACAATTAATATTTTCAGAAGATGCCAATGAAGAAGATAATATTGCCAATTCTGTTAATGATGTAAGCACTTTGAAAAATGTGTTATCGGACATTGGAAAATTTAATGAAAATACTTCAATTTTGACTATGCATAATATTGAACAAGATGATTTTGAACTAGGTGATTACAGATTATACATACACACATCTATAAATGTACAATTACATAAGATTAACAAAATATAAAATGACTACCATTATTTTTCAGAAAAAATGAGTATAACCTCAAGTATAGAATCTGATACTAGTTCATTATTAGAAGAAGAGAATTGGCGTGGAAAAGGGGAAAGTAAACAAATTATAAAGAAACGGCCTTCAAAATACTTAGACCCTTGTCCAGAAATTAAAAGTATTATGAAAAAGACAAGGTTACGGTCAAATAAAACAGTTCCTTTAATAAATGGTAGTATATCAACACCAATCAAAATAAAAAATAAAACATTTATTGTGAACAATACATGTGCATTTGACACAATTGTGTCAATAGTTTGTATTGGATTTTACGACTATCCAAAATATAAAAACTACATACAAAATTCAGAAAATGAGCTATTCAAATTCTGCAAAACAATAGCAATTCGTGGGGCATTAAAAACAGAGTATATCAAAAGGTATGAATTGTTAAACTGTTATGGCCTTTTAGAAGTATCAGGAAAGTCAGTGTGTGGAGTTCAATGTTTTGATGCTCAATGCAACATACAAAACCTTCTAAAACAATTTAAAGTAACCTCTATCATAAAAAGTTCAAAATGTAATAAATGTCCAGTCAAAAATAATTATATAGAAGTACTAAGTCCTAATATGCAAACAATCATCAATGATGGATTTACAAGGGAATCATTAGAAAATGAGTTAAATAAGTATTTTTTACAAAATCAAGAAGTATGTAGAATGTGTCAAAAGATATGAAACTTCAATATAAGACAGAACCAAATATTTTTATTGAAATAGATCTCATGGGATACTATGGACAGGAAAATTGTACATTAGCATCACTTCCCACAAATATAACAATGAACGGATACGAGTAAGATTTCAATTCTTTTATTATACTTAATTACAGAAAGTAAACCGATTTTCTTTTAGTTAACTAGAAAATTGTTGTATTTATAACACTAACTATAACAAAAAATATATATATATTATAATTTATAATAATTTTATTTAATCTAATTTAAATTAATGATTATTTTTAAGGTACGGCCTATTAGGAATTGTTGGATTCATAGGAAACAAAATAACCGATGTACAAAGGATAGTTGGTCATTATACAGCATATATTCGAAGAGCAAATCGATGGGAAGTTCACGACGACCTACAAAAAAAAACAATAAAAGTGTCGGCTCAAAAAATGATCACTCCACATATTCTTGTATACATTACAACATAAACTTGTTTCTTTTTATCGAGTAATAAATATTTAAATGTAAACTAAAATTAATTCATAAATAAGTTTTAATTTTATAGTGTAACAGAAATAAAGAAAGTGTGAAAATCATGCAACTTATAATGAATAGAGAACCTTGCAAAATCTATTAAACTCAATTGAATAATAACGCATATATTTTTTGAAATTATATAATAAGCTGTTATTATGATTATATTAAATTTGAAATTCTTACAGGTTAAGAGGTTCTAGCTAGGTTCTATAAAACGGTGGGAGAAAGTAAGTAACTGCTCTGCTGTTCAGTAGGTGTTGAGTGTACCTTGTCATTGAGTAATTTGCAGTATCGTGATTATGTAACCAACATATTGAAATATTTTTATAATAACGAAAAACCTTGAATTGCATTTTTTTTACACAAAAATAATATTAGTGCCTATATTTTGAAATTTTGTATTACAGACCATTTTGGTACTCCATGTTGTTTAATTGTAATAATAGCTTAAATAATAGCATTTATAATTAAATTTACTATGATAATAACCTTGATTTAGTGTAGGTATATAAACTCTGTGGAGTGATAGCAGAAGCTGATATGTACATTTTATGAACTTTCGGAAAAACGAGTTTAAAGGTTTAGATTGCAATGAAAAACACAATTTGGAATGAAATACATTCATTATTTTATGATTGTAATCAATAACCTTGTATGAATTAAAATATTAAGTTATAATACACAAATTAGTTTTTCAAAAGTTCTTAAGTCAAAAATAAAGACATATCATTTTTTGCCAACATTTATTTTTTTAATTATCAACATATCAACAAATAAAAATTATAAATGTAACTCTTTTTAAAACACAGTATTATAATAAACATAATTATTTTAGAATAAACCAACATAGTATATTAAAAGTAAAGTAAAAACATAAAATTGATCTTTTGAGTATAATGATCAATGAATGGAAACAATTAAATTAGCCCTTAGTAAAACCATTGATTATGAATATTATTAATAATATTAAAAAAAATAATAATAATTTAATAATATTAATAATATTTGAATACTATTCATAATCAATGGTAAAACTTAAAAATGTTAAATAATTAATATAATATACAATAAAAGTAAACAATAAAACGACTTATGGTTTTAAAATATAATATAACTATTATAATATTATGCTTCATCTGAAGCAGAATCACTGTTAATTAAAGTCAGTTCAGTAGCATATTTGGACGTTTTTAATTTTTGGTAGAAGCCATGGCATTCTTCATGTATCAAAGGTAATAAACTCAACAAATCTTGTTTTTTTTTTTTTTTTTTTGATTGATAGGTAAAGGACTTGTATAACAATTGGTTAATTCTGTGGAATATGTTGTTATATTTTTTGGTCTTCCTCTTTGGTGGTTGTTCTTCACACAATATATTATTCATATCATGGATATCTATTTCATAGACACTCAGGATTAGGGTCATTATTATGACATAATAAAATAAAGTAAAATTAGAATTAGTATATTAAAATATTTTACACAGAAGTAGATAACAAACATTGCCAGGTTTAGATTCTGAATTTGAGAATATCAGCTCTGTATTTATTTGTTAGGTTTTGTCCAAAATATCATCAGAATAATGATGATGATATTTTGGACAAAACCTAACATCAGTGTCTGAATTACTATTAGTAGGTAATGCATAGTTCTAAAACAAATGTTATTGCGATTCGTTACAAATAATCTAAATAACAGCATTAATTTTTTATTTTACCGGATGAAATTAATTTTGTGTTGAATTTAGCCATTTATGTACATTGTCATATTCACTGTTATAATATACCTACCGGATTTACTGTTTTTTACAGTGAATGCCTCTGCAATAATATTTTAATATGTTAACTTTCATTCACATTATTATAATCTAAAAAATAGCTTGATTAATACTGTACTTACTACAGGGTTTGCACAATTGTGTGTACATTTTTTAAAGATTTTAAAAAGGATGATCTAGAGTTGAACTTGTAAAGTACAGCTACAAATTACAATAAAAAAAAATTGAAATAGTAAACACTAAAGTCAAACTATAGTAACTAATAACGTTAGCACTTTACTATACAAATCTAATATTATTAAATAATAATAATAAAATAGGTAGTTAATATTAACAAAATCATGTAGGTAACATAACTGACCAAACGGACAAGAGAAAATGGGGGCCCTAGCAAAATCCCAAAACGCCCTAGCAAAATCTAGCAAATTCGGACGATTAATTTGGCATTATTTTTTTTCTAATCGAACAAAGTGCCGGTGTTGACGCCAAATTTGGAACCTCCCCCGAAGGCAGTAGGGACCCTAGCAAAATCCAAAAACACCCTAGCAATGTCTAGCAAATTCGGCTGAACAAATAGGTATGATTTTTTTTTGATTCGGACAATGTGCCGGTTCTTTCACAAATATATCAGTAAAATGTTTGTGTGTGATTTCGCCAAGTTTTAGTGCCCTAGCGAAATCTAGCAAATTTGGATGATAATTTTTAAATCGAACAAAGTGCCGGTGCTGACGCAAAATTTGGAACCTCCCCCAAGCAGGGCTTGAAATCAGTTTCAAAACTGTTTTAAGAAACCGGTATAAACCGTTAAAAACGGAAACCGAATACAAAATCAAAACCGAAACTGCAAAAAATTGGAAACCTGTATTAAATTAAAAACTGACACCAAAAAGAATTTGAAATTGGTATGCAAAACCGAGATTTCCCAATACCGGTATTTAAAAATTGAAACTAATATCAAAAAAAATTGAAAACCGAATGAAACCGAAACTTTTTTTCGACCGGTATCAAATTAAAAACTGACACCGAAAAAAATTTGAAACTGGTTTACAAACCCGAAATTTCCTATTGCCGGTATTTAAAAATTGAAACCAAAATTGAAAAATTTCAAAACCAAAATATAAAATCTAAGCCTAAACAGAATTTTATTCAATCGGTTTCAAGCCCTGCCATCAAGGGAAACAGGGGCCCTAGCAAAATCCAAAAACACCCTAGCAAAATCTAGCAAATTCGGATGATTAATTTGGCATTATTTTTTTTTTAATCGAACAAAGTGCCGGTGCTGACGCCAAATTTGGAACCTCCCCCGTGGGCAACAGGGGCCCTAGCAAAATCCCAAAACGCCCTAGCAAAATCTAGCAAATTCGGACGATTAATTTGGCATTATTTTTTTTTTAATCGAACAAAGTGCCGGTGCTGACGCCAAATTTGGAACCTCCCCCGAAGGCCACAGGGGCCCTAGCAAAATCCCAAAACGCCCTAGCAAAATCTAGCAAATTCAGCTGAACAAATAGGGATGATTTTTTTTTTAATCGAACAAAGTGCCGGTGCTGACGCCAAATTTGGAATGTTTGTGTGTGGGCCACAGGGGCCCTAGCAAAATCCAAAAACACCCTAGCAAAATCTAGCAAATTCGGACGATTAATTTGGCATTATTTTTTTTTTAATCGAACAAAGTGCCGGTGCTGACGCCAAATTTGGAACCTCCCCCGAAGGCAGTAGGGACCCTAGCAAAATCCAAAAACACCCTAGCAATGTCTAGCAAATTCGGCTGAACAAATAGGTATGATTTTTTTTTGATTCGGACAATGTGCCGGTTCTTTCACAAATATATCAGTAAAATGTTTGTGTGTGATTTCGCCAAGTTTTAGTGCCCTAGCGAAATCTAGCAAATTTGGATGATAATTTTTAAATCGAACAAAGTGCCGGTGCTGACGCAAAATTTGGAACCTCCCCCCAAGCAGGGCTTGAAATCAGTTTCAAAACTGTTTTAAGAAACCGGTATAAACCGTTAAAAACGGAAACCGAATACAAAATCAAAACCGAAACCGAAAAAAATTGTTTACCGGTATTGTAATCTAAAACCGGAACCAGAAAAATTGGGAACCCGGTATTATAATTTAAAACCGAAACTGCAAAAAATTGGAAACCTGTATTAAATTAAAAACTGACACCAAAAAGAATTTGAAATTGGTATGCAAAACCGAGATTTCCCAATACCGGTATTTAAAAATTGAAACTAATATCAAAAAAAATTGAAAACCGAAT
>NW_021770945.1:101000-101885 GCF_005508785.2 Acyrthosiphon pisum | reverse complement strand
AAATAAGCTATATTTTCTAATAATTAAAAATTTAAAGCAAAAAAAAAATTTGTAAAATGTAATATAGTATTAGGTACCTACTATGTATTTCAAAATAATAAAAAGGATCGAGAGTTCAAAAATAAAAATATTAACATTCAATCCACACACATTTAAGCACACCAAAGGATAATTTAATTTAAAATATTATTTTAAAATATCAATTTTATAATATCATATTATACATAATATATTTTGTTATATTTAAAATTATTTAATTATATAATTATTAGATTTTAGATTCTAAGTGGAACAATGAATGTATAGATTTTACAATGCAGTGATATTATTTAATTTTTTTGTGTTTGTTTGGATAATCTGTAGTAAAAAAATAGATTCGATTAGGGGTGGCGCTACACTGAGACCAGGGTGGGAAAGTGCCTCCGCAACATTTGATTTTGCCCCTCCTTTGCCCTCCCCCCTTCCACTATAATTTAATGCTGAACATTTTAATCTAATCTGAAAATACATTTAAGTAAATATAGACATTTTATCAATTAATTATTTAAATATTTTTTTTTATTATTTAGGCATAATATAGCATATTATACCCAAGACATTTTTAATAATACTTTCTGAATATATGATATTATAAGCAAATTAGTGGGTGATCGAGTAGTGATACAAAAAAAAATTTTTCCCTCCCTTCCCCAATAATGGTTGGTGGTGATCTAGTTGGTACTTTCGGAAGGTCAAAAAAAAAAATAAAAAACTTCCCAATACTTTTCAAATTAATTGAGAAAACTATAACTAAAATAAGAAATAAGGAATTATTACTCAAAAAATTTGTATTTCTATACATACCTAGTATATTTAAATAATATTTTGACTTTTTTGATATTAATA
>NW_021770945.1:56422-60244 GCF_005508785.2 Acyrthosiphon pisum | reverse complement strand
GGAGCGGAAAAGCTTAGTTTAAAAAAACAGATAAATTTGAAGGCTGTTGCCAATGACCCAAACAAAAAAAAAATTTCTTTTGGATCGAATCAGCCTAACAAAATATTTGTTGGTAAGTATAAAGAATTTAGTATACTATACTTATTTCAATCTACTAATTCATTAATCATTAATTATATATTTTATTATATTATATTACATAAATCATTTTAATATTAAATTGCAGATTAAAATGATATCTAATAGGTAGGTACCTAAACTAAAATATTTAATAATCTGTATTCTGTAAAATAAAATGTTTAAAGGGTTAACTGAAAACATTTTTCTTTCAATAATATTAGTTTATAATTACTTTTTAGTTTTTACTTTTAATTGTAATCTCAATATTTAGATGATTATGTAACGCAACAAAGTTGTTCAATTGAAACTGTAGCAGAAAATCTTTCGGTGAGAAAACATTTTTTAAAATTATATATTCATATTTTACTAGATGTGGTCTTGTTACATAATAAATGATCTATTTAATACTTATTATGTTGTTTTTATATTAGTCATAATTTGTACTACTTATTTTAATATTATACATTTATTATGATTGTTCAGATAAATTCAACTGTTAAAAAACAAATTGAGGAAAGTAACTTATCCAGTCCAATTCCGTTACATGAGGTTGAGGAAAATAACAATATATGTGTTGGTAAGTAACTGTAATGAATTTAGTATACTATAGGTACTTATTTCAATCTACTGATTCATTATGTTTATTATATATTACATCATATATTTTAATAATGAAATAATATCTAATAATCTATAATATTTTAATAATCTGTAAAATAAAATGTTTAACAGTTTAAGTATTAACTGAATTCATTTTTCTTTCAAAATTATTAGTATGTAATTATTTTTTACTATTAATTGTAATCCTAATATTTAGATGATTGTATAACGCAACAAAAGCAACAAAGTTGTTCAATTGAAACTGTAGCAGAAAATCATTTGGTGAGAAAACTTTTTTTAAAATTATATGTTCATATTTTACTAGATGTGGTCTTGTTACATAATAATAATAAATGATCTATTTAATACTTATTATGTTGTTTTTATATTATTAGTCATAATTTGTACTACCTATTTTAATATTATACATTTATTATGATTGTTCAGATAAATTCAACTGTTAAAAAAAAAACTGAGGAAAGTAACTTATCCAGTCCAATTCCGTTACATGAGGTTGAGGAAAATAACAACGAAGTAAAAAAAGCAACAAAGCAACAAAGTTGTTCAATTAAAACTGTAGCAGAAAATTCTTTGGTGAGAAAACTTTTAAATAATATATTCATATTTTACTAGATATGGTCTTGTTACAATGTTACATATGATCTATTCAATACTTATTATATTATTTTTACATAATTAATACCTAATCAATTTTACCATCTATTTTAATATTATACATTTATAAATTATTATAATTGTGGAATGATTGTTCAGATGAATTCACCAGCTAAAAAACAAACTGAGGAAAGTAGTTTATCTTGTTCAATTCCATTACATGAGGCTGAGGAACATATTACATCAGATAAAATATATTCATTTGTGATCCCTAAAAATAGCTCTATTAGTCAAAAAATGGATTTTATTAAACAGCACCCTTGTCAACCGACTGTACTCCATAATGTTTCATGGTCTCTTTTCAGACTTTATAATAGGGAGGATCAGGGAAGTAAAACCGTTTTGCGAAAATGTAATGTCAACACATTACAATGTGAAAAAATTAATGAGGTTAAAGCCTTGTATTGCAGTATATGTATTGGTTTCTCCACATCATCAACCAATTTTTCTACTGGCTGCACAAATTTCAAAAATATTTATGCAGCTGTAGAATCTCATGAAATTAGCAAAGTACATATTTCTGCTGTTGAAAGTTTTGTCAAAGCTTCAAATAATGTATTGAATATTTGATCAACCGTAATGTGATGAATATGAAAAAAAAACAAGTCGAAGAAAGAATTCATGTATTAAAACAAGTATTTGAAATAGTAAAATTTTTGGGTAGGTAAGCAAAATTTGCCTTATCGTGGAACTGATGACACAGAAGGGCTGTACAAGATGGATGATGTTAATATCAACAGAGGTAATTTTTTGGAGCTTTTGAAATTTACTGCTGAAAGAGATGCAATTTTAAAACAATATTTAAACAATGCTATATTATCAAGCAAAAAAAGAAAACTAAATATGGATCAACGGAAAAAAGATTCAAAGGGAAGAGGATCATTAGTTACACTTGTATCCAAGACTACTGTTAATAAAGTAATTGATGGTATATTAGAAACTATGAGGAAACATATTCGTGAAGAAATGGGAAATCAGCAATTTAGCATACAAGTATGTCAATTTTAAATCAAAAATTTCTCATTTTTAAATAAATATTAATTTTTTTATTACTTTAGTTTGACAGTACTCAAGACATTGGAGCTACAGATCAAGCCACTATATGCCTTCGCTACTTAAATAATACAGATATTAAAGAGCGCCTTTTTGCCGTCATTAAAGTAGAAGATTCAACAGGTAAAAGTTTATATGAACTATTAAAAACTAGTTTTCACAAACATAATATAAATTTTAAAAATGTCATTGGTGAATCATTTGACGGTGCTTCTAACATGAGAGGAGAGTTTAATGGTTTGCAGTCTTTTATTAAGCAACAAAACGAAAATAGTATTTATGTTTGGTGCTATGCACATATTCTAAATTTGTGTATTTGTGATACCTGTGACAATTTAGCAGCCAAAAATTTATTTGGGTTCTTGAATCGCTTGAGTACTTTCTTTTCCGATTCCTATAAACGAATGGACATTTGGAAGAAAAATCAAGAAAATTTAGGTATTGGAGTAAAAAAACTTAGAAAGCTTCAAAAAATTGGGGAAACTAGGTGGTGGTCTAGAGAAAAAGCTCTTAAATGGGTTTTTGGTGGAGAAGATTGTTTATACCCAACTATTGTTAGTGCCTTAGATTTTATTTGTTCATCAAAGAACTTTGATCAAAAATCCATATATGAAGCAACTTCATTAAAAAATAAATTGTGTGAATTCCAAGTTATTTTAACAGCCCATTTATTTCTTAAAGTTTTTGATTCTGTCGGACATACATCAACATATTTGCAGTCCAGTAATTTAGATCTTTTGGCTGGTTAGTTAATGGTAGAAAATACAATTGATGAAATTGGAAAAATAAATTTTGATACAATTGTCATTGAAGCAGAAAAATTCTCACAAAATATGAATGATAAATTTACAAATTTTGAATTGAATGATAGTATAATTGTGGAAGATAAATTACCATTAATACGTTCTAGACATAAGAAGCGCAATTATGATGAAATGTGTTCAGATGAACTTATTATAAATCCTATTGATAAGTTTAGAGTACAAGTTTTTCAATGCATTATTGATCAATTAAGAAGCAGTCTTATTGAAAGATTTTCAAGTAATAAGAAAATTATAGCTGATATTCAGTATTTATTACCGAAGAATTTTCAACATGCAAAGGATAACAATCTACCAGAATCAGCATTAAAAATACTATCAAAATTATCATCAATAAACCATCAGAAATTAGTTTCTGAATTTAACCATTTTTCAAAAATATATGATAATATTGCAAAGTCTCTGAATTCAAATACTTCAAAAATGTATGATGATGATGATACGTTTCAAGATAATGAAGATTTTTCTCTAGACTGGGATCTAGATATAATTTGTTAGTTTGTTTGCAAGTTTTTTTTTTTTAAAATACAAATCATATTGTAAGCAGTGATTT
>NW_021770945.1:43110-56372 GCF_005508785.2 Acyrthosiphon pisum | reverse complement strand
TATTTTTTATATAAAATCGCAAATCTTTGAAAATTACTACTTAAAAAATGTTCTAGTTTTTAAAAACTATTTAAAGTATTGGCTTTCTAGCATATGGAATAATTTTTGATTCATTCAAATTTCAATTCAAGTAGTACTTCACATCCGCAAGTCTAATTAAGTTTACAAAATTCAAAGGCCATACAAAAGTGTATTTTTCTGTCATAACAACCAACTAGAAAGCAAAATTAAAATTGCAGAACTCTACTAGGCAATGATATTGAGTGTTCACAATGGGAGCGATTACACACTTTATATATGTAGGTATAGCTATATAATTAAGATATATTATTGCAATATACAATATAGAGTTAATTATTATGTTGTATTTTGTCATACAAGTACTTAATTTGGACATTTTAGTACTGAAGTTTAGTACTGAACTTTGACAGAGTCACTGTCTTACTTTTTTTTTTTTTTTTTTTTTTTCCTGTTTAGAACCGACGACGTCGCGGAAACTGCTTCCGCAATGCTTCCGCGACGCCGGCATTGAGTCACTGTCTTACTATATTATATAAATGTAATATATTAATAATTAAAATATTCTAAATATTCAAGTCTATCTTTTTTTACATTAGCACATTGACTCACTTACCTATTACCAAGCTATTATACATTTTAACAGATAACAACTATGAAGTAATAATAAAATTAGTAAAATTAAAAATTTTATGGTATAACTGTTGTCTAATGCAATAGCTCACAGTTTAGTTAACTAACACTTTATAGTTCTTATTTAGGGACTAAGGCAGAGGGAAATACATAAAATGTACTTTATTGAATATCCCGCAATTGAAAATCATTTCTCTATACCCGCATAAAAGTATGTATAGAATTGTATGTACAGAACAGGCATTGGGAAATAATTTATCCTAATTCATGTTCATTGTACCATTTGTAGTCGAGTAAATCACGTGTGGATCCGATTGATAGTGAGTTTAAATAATTGGGTATGTATTAAAAAAACGACACAATAGGTTATAATATTTTAACTTATAGTTTATATGCACTAGGTATATTACTACAATGCTCTGAGACTATTACATCCATATATATTATAGGATAACTGAATTTCCTGCATATGAATTTTCCTATGAAATATACTGTTTTAGTTTTTTTAGTTTCTATGATACATCTTTCATGTAGTTAAACAATACTAATTCATTTTATTCCTGATTTTGACAAGCCTCCAGTCAGTACCTACCTACTCATTTTTTTAATTTGAACGTTTTTCACATCATACTAATGCACAATAAACCATTAAGGACAAGCAGTGTTGAGCCCAGAATCCAGATAAATATAATTTCATCTAGGTAAAGATAAAGATAAATAAATTATTATTTTTTCATTTATGCATAGTTTACTGTTTATTGTAATTCATAAGCATATCCAATTTTAATATGTTTAATCTAAATATTGGTTAGTTTTGGTAAGTATTGGTTAGTTTTTTTGGAAGTTCCAGTTCATAATACTAATTTATTAATAACTCCAATAAATATAAAATTAGGTACCTATACCTGTTAAAAAATCATATGTTAAACAAATTTGGCAATCTTGGCTTAGGTATATTATAATATGTAACAAAATTAAAACATAAAAAGTATTAAATGTACATAAAAAAAATTTAAAAACATCATTTTTGAGATCTGAAACATAAGGGCATTTCAAATGTGTTTAATTATCTTATATTATGATTCTTAGTTTATCGTTTATTTACTAAATATTATATGAAACTCTCATTTCTTAGCATAAGCTCAGAGGCAGATTTATCTTTTTTTACGGCTATAGGCACCAAAAATTTGTCGCTCCTACAATAGGTGAAAAAGTTACAATACCCCTCCAAAATACCTACTCTAAATATTTAATATATAGACAATAGTAGTGGATATCCATTTTAATTTTTAGACTATTTTTTTCGCCTGAAGTTATTTAGCCTACTTTGAAAAAAATGTTAATGGTTGTTCACTGAATTTTAATAAAAACCTACAATGATAATTTTTATTAATTATAAACCATCAATAATAAAATAAAACTTTAACCATTGTTAGGAGCATTAAGTAACACGCTACAATTTACTCTATTATTTATAGGTAATGACTAGAAATTATAATGAACCAAAATAGATTGGTTGATTGGTATACTGAATATCATATACGATGATATACAAAAATATAAAATATAAAAAATACGCACATTATTAATTATTTTTCGTAAATATAAAGTAATTAATTTTCCAATTATTTTTATATACGTTTGATGTTTTTTAATAAAACACTACAAAATTTGCCGCCTTAGGCAGCTGCCTACAATGCCTAATGGGAAATCCGCCCCTGCATAAGCTTTTAGCTTTTTAGAAGTGAGCCAATATAATCTAAATCTATCTGTTATATTTACTATTTTACTTGTTTTAAAATTACTACTTTTTTTTTCTTATGTACTATTTGTTTTTGTTAAACTATAATGTGAATATGCGATATACTGATATTGGTAAAATAAACTTATTATTATTATTATATAATAGTGAAAACAGAGAAAAAAATTTTTTGAAAAATGATAACCATGAATTGATAATAGTCGATTAAATAGGGAAAATAAGGAGTTGCCAACAGCCAAAAAAGTAAATCCCTGGAACAGCTTAGGTAAACGTCTGTTTTTATTATTTAAGAAAATATTATATAAATTATAAATAATATTATTATATAATATATTACATAATAGCAAATTGGTAAGTACCAATATTACTAATATATTTGCTATTTAGTTTACTTTACAATATATTATAGACTATAGTCGGAATTAGTATGATTTACTTAGTCCGTTTGGTTATTGGTCAAGAAAACTTTTTAATGAAGAGAGGATAAACTTGGAGACATTTAAACTTTAAACTGAAGTAAGAAACAGTTAATAAATAATAACAATAAAATAACTATTACTTATGTATCTAATGTAACAAAAACAAAATAATTTTTAACAATTAATTTTATTAATTAAATTTTATATTAATATATTACTTTGTTTTGAATGTTACCAAATTCTTATAGTACCTGTAAAGTAAGAATTACACAAAGGACAATTCTCTCGTTCTAACCTTGGCACACAATCGACACACAGAACTCTATGCCCACATGGTATAAGTGCATGTGTTCTCACACCATCTCTACACACAACACATAGATCCTCTTCATTTCTACGAGGAAACATGGCTGCAATATTTTGAGGAACAGGAGCATATGGTATTTCTTGTTCTTCGTCATTACCATATTGCTCCTCCCAAATTTCCAAGGCCAAATCCTCAGGCACAAAGAAATCTGCCTCATTATATTCTTCTTCTGGATCTAATAACCAGGTAATGATGAGATATTATATTAAATTAAATATAAAAAAATAATAATATGTAGGAAGTAAGAAGATAATTACTCAGTATATTATTGACAGCTTGATTTTCAACCTCTGCTGGAACTTCTTATTCAGGATCATTTACTGGAATATCAAATAATATGTTATGTATAAATTATGATAAGAAAAATACCTAGATCATTGTCAATGACATAAGTTAAGTTTACATTTTTTACATTTTAGGAAGGTAGTATAAGAGGAAGATTAAGTTATAACTTACTTTCTGGATTATCAACAACATTGTTATTCAATAGAAGATCTTCAACGACCTCAACTACAGGTGCATTAATCAAATTAATATCAGCCTCTTCTTCAGAATCTATTGATAAGTTAAAGACCAAAACTATTTATATGTAGATAAAATACTTTAAGTTATTATAATGTTTATAATATTAGTTATTAATGTCTATTTATTATTCATGGATAAAATAGGTACCTACATTTTAGTTTTTTAAAAGTTTTAATCTCAACATGAATAATAATTTAAATTTGAAACATAAATAATTATTTTATAAAGCAATAATTGTATATCATTTTGTGAGGACCATAGGCATATTTAAGCCATGGACATATTTAAGATCATTGGTTCAATTTCTTCTTCAGATTCTATTTTAGCACAATATAGATAGAAAAACAACAATTTATTTGCAAGTAAACATATAATTAATATTAAATAAGTATACTTATTTAATATTAAACTATAGTTTAATAAATGTAAGTACACGCCCTAGGTATTTATTTTATGTTAATATTTATATTAATATGTATATATATTTATATTTCTAAATCAAACCAACCAATATTAGTACACTCTAAGTAATAATTTTATTTATAACATAAGTACCTACCTTCAATTTCTTCATGCCAACTTAACTCCGTTGTTAAATATTGGTCTGTGCAGTATGAGCATTGTATAAGAAATTCTTTGATAGTTATGGCTCCTGTATTCAATAAAGCGGTTGAATTTTTGATTCGTTGAGAATTTAAAATATATTTAAACTTTACAACCCTTGTTGTGGGCAATCCTGCAGATAATTGACCCACAACAATATGCATTTTTTTGCTAATATTCTTGAGGTGTTCTTAAATTAAAAATTAACCAATTAATTATGATATTAATTAAAAAAGGATAGCAATTTAAAAAAGTATAATTTTCATAAAACATATTATGTTGTACTAGGTGCTAGTAACTAGGATGACTATAAATTATTTTAGTCAAACACTAATATGCTTTTTATAGAATTTTAAATTAAGTTTATAGATAAGTGCTTGAATATTATCTAAAACATTTTTTAGACTGAAATAACTCACCCAACATTGTCCACAAATTTGGGTGCACCACCTGTAATGTTTGTTTCAATGTAGAGTGAAAACTCTCAACATTATTATTAGTCCGACGTGGTTGACCGTGCACCGAAAAACATTCGGGACCTTTTCTTATGAGCCAAAAACTAAATGCATGAAACAGAATTAGGGATATTATAATTCTATGAGAGTTTTAGTTTTATAGACATAAAAGCATACCTAGAAAAATATGTGAAGAATCTAGGTAACTGTATTTCGTTTATATAAGCATAATTTTTGATTTCTTGGAAGCCCTCTTCAATTTGATGGGCAGGCAATAAAGCCAACGCCGCGCACATCCTTACACACATTTTTGCCTCTCGGTTTTGCCCAATGTATCCTGAATAGCCCATTCTTTTGATATTTTTCTGTAGACACTATAATAATATGTTGAGTTTATTAATTTTATTATTATTATTTTTTTTTGAGGCTGAAAGTGTAATTAAATGAAATATGAAATAATTTAATGAATCTTTATTAACATACCTGTACATAATGAAACCAACATGAAAAGATTTGTGCTTCAGGATAAATATACAGAAAAACATTACGTAGGGCTGTTTCAAAATCTGTCATAATTACCAAAGTTAACTTCTGGGAATTTCATTTGGAACCTTTCAATCACCTTCCTATACGATGCCTCAGTTTTCACTTCCATGAGCACAAAGCATACGGGTATAGACTAATAAAACAACCAATTAAATATATATATATATATTTTAATCATAATACATGAAAATAATTAAATATTTAGATTACATGATTTTGCAAGATTAAGTGTATGATAAAAAGTTGTCGGCAATGAGGTGTAGATGGCACAACCTTAAATGTGCCATCTGCGTGAAGTTCTGTGGCTCCTTGATGCACAACAGCACTAATCAATTCCGGACATGAAAACATGATGCTGTATTTCCCAGCATTATCAATAATCCACTCTTGATAAAATGCAGAGTTATTACAGCGACACCTGTAAACAGTATGTTATAACATTGTTATCATACATGGAAAAAGTTAAGAATTTTTAAGGATTTTTTTTAGTGCTACCTTTCTGCATTTATATCAAAATATTCGCCCAATTCACGCAACGTTGAGGGCAATGGTGGGAGAGATTGCCTTCTTGCATGGCGCATAGATGATTCTGCTGATGGCCAACTGTAAAGAATTGCTGCACGTGGATTTCTGTAAAATTGTATTAGATATATAATATATGCCCTCGTATATGCTTGTATGCATAGTCAATTGTAATGGTAGAATTGTGTATTTATAGATAAATTCATACTAAAATTAGTTGTTTACATAATTAATTTTAACATTACCGCCATTTAGTACATACAATTTAAGTTTTATCTCAGTTTGTCAGATATATAATACTGACCTATTGAGATTTGAGTTACTGTACCAAGAAAACAAATTATAATTATTTTTTGTTCAGTTGACTCAGTTGAGTATTTTAAAAAATACTTTAATTACCAATAAGGTATATTTAATTTAGGTGTTCCATTAACAGAATTGAAAAATGTGTTCATAAGTCTAAAGAAGATTAGAAAACATACCAGATTTTACCAAACAAATAATGCTACAATCATTCTTGGATATATTGCATACCTAGTTGACTAGTTTCTAGTGGACAATATTTATAACACTTATAATTTATAATAATATTGTATTATACTTTTACGACCATTAATATTAGTAAGAAAATATTCATAAATTAAATTTAACTTAGTTTTTGGATACATAGTCATAACATTACCAAATTGCCTAAATCTGAGTAGTAATTGTCAACCAGAGTTTCTCCTGAGGAAACTATTCATGCTTACATAGGTCAATATAAATAATTATAAAAATGTTTTATAAAACTGATTTTAAATAATCTTAATTTAAATCTTTCTATGGGATCTAAACAACACACATTTTTCAGAAAAGAATTTGTAACTGATGACTTCAACAAAATATGCTTACAAGCTGCTAAATAGTGTTGCTGTGCATTTTCAAAAATATTAGTATATCTTTTTCTTTTGTTTTTAACATTTTAAATTCTTCTTGAATTTTTTCACTGACAATCACATTTTTACTTGTACAAGATTTACAATTTTAAACAACTCATTAGCATCAACATTTTTAAAAAAGACTGGAATTTTATCTGGTTAACAAATTGTACTTATTAATATGTACAATATTTGGTAAAGTTCGCTGTCTATAATATGCACAAGAAGCCGAGTCAATAAGAATTTTATTATAAAATATCAAACAAGTGAGGAAAGATACCATAATTATGAAAAACTAAATAAGTGATTAATAAAAAAAAAAGTCACTAAAAGTGAGAAAATTGAGTTGCTACCAGTGCTGCTATAAAAACAGTTACATTAAACTCTGATTCTTGTGCAGGACAAAATAAGAATTAACAAACGGTCAGTATGTTTTTTGCTCTATTAATCACACATTTTTGGAACCTGGACATACCCATATAATGAAGTGTGATTGTGATCATTCATATACATTCCTATCATTCACTCATCGAAAAAAATCAGAAACCATTGTAGCACATCCGAGTGATTGGGCTACATTAATAAGTTATAACAACAAAAAAAAAACCATTTAATGTTTATACAATGAAACAAAATGAAATTTTGAACTTTGCTAAGATTATAAAATTCCCTTTAGTCATGAGGAAAACGAATGAAGAGGGCAAACTTTTGGCATGATGTTTCATTGCACATCAATGTTGGGTAACTATTGAATAAAACTAGTCTAAATTTCAAAGAAAAATTCTTTAAACATTATAAAAAGAGGATCAAAAAGTATGGCAAATATAACATAAAGCCAGTTTATGATGGGCCATATCAAAAAAAAATAAAAAGATTTGATTGACTTACTACCATTAATAGCCAAGGAATATAATCCGAGTCTTGTAGCTACATGTTTATAATCATGTTGCCATGTTGGGTATATATGAGTATAATTTATTATTAAGACCTAATATTAAATACATACATATTATAATAATATAATATAATATATAATATTCTCTATTTTGCGTTTTTTTTTATGTATATGGATTTTAAATATTCTATAATTATTATCTGATAAGAAAATCATACATTTATGAAAAATTGGGGTAATGCATCTATGCAGTTAAACTTACCTAATCGATTCTCCGTCGTAAATTGATCTCAGGCTTTCAGTCTCTGTTCTGGATCTTTCAATTAATGTACTTCTAAAAGAACGTCTATCTTCGAGCTCATTGAAGGTTTCACCATAAGGATCATGTGAGTGAGATTTATTAGCTTTTATGGTACCATCTATTAATTTCACTGCCGAACCTTTACAGATCACGTTCGGGGTTGAACATATAAAATATCTGCAATAAGTAGGTATGTTAACTAGGTATTCCAATGTTCCGTTATATTATTATGTATTTCTTTATTGTTTTAAAAATTAACAGAAAATAAAGTTACTTACTGTTTACCATTATGTGATTTATTGAGCTTGTAGAAATGTCCGTCATGTTTCATTATAGGTAATGTTAAAAAAACAAATATTGAAAAATAACGTAAAATCTGATGCACAGTAACGAAGTATCATCAAGTAACGATATGACATTACGACAATGAATAAATGAATTGATTGTGTAATATTGTTGTTGCCAGTGGAAAATACAAGATAACAAAAAAACCAGAACATTCTGATTCTAAAAATAACATTTCATTTTTAATTAGAGGTACGAATAACCAATCACCATCTGGCTAGTGGACTAATACCGTACTAGCTTAGAGGAGAATGGAGGGAAAACGGCTCGGCCGATTATCACGCCTCATATCACCGTATACGTTTTTTTTTGATTTTTTCGAGTTTTACCCCCCCGCGGGGCCTCGGGGGGCCCCGATCGGACCTTCTTCGCCTTCCCCGGTAGATTTAGAGGCCCCTAGCGGCCGCACTTTTTTCCGGAAGGGCCCGCCGCGGCCGAGAAGACGTGCTATACGCGCGCCGCCGTCGCGCCTTTTTTTGCCGTGTGTCGAGTTTTGGCTCCCTTCGGAGCGTCTCCGGGCCCCGTTCGCGCGTTATTCGCGTTCCCCGCTATATTGTTAGTCTGCGCGCGGCCGCGCCCCGATCGCGGAGAGCGCCCCCGAGGAGAAATCCATCGCCGAAACCGAAAAAATACGTTCAGATCTGTCACCGTGTGGGTATTACTATATGTATACAGGCATAAATACATGCGTCGAGAAATCGGATTTTTTCCGGTGGGCGGTCTCCGCGGCCGTCGCCGCGTTATCACGATTCCTTATCACTCTTTTCGATTTTTCGACTTTTTTTCGACTTTTTTCTACTTTTACCCCCCCGGGGGGCCCTGCTCTGACCTTATTCGCCTTCCCCGGTAGATTTAGATGCCCCTAGCGGCCGCACTTTTTTCCCGGCGTTCCCGCCGCGGCCGATAACACGTACCTATTATAAGCGCGCCGCCGTCGCGCCTTTTTTTTGCCGTTTGTTGAGTTTTAGCCCTCTTCGAAGCGTCTCCGGGCACCGTTCGCACGTTATTCGCGTTCCCCGCTAAATTAACAGGGGACGAGCGGCCGCGCACCGATTGCGGAGAGCGCCCCCGAGGAGAAATCGATCGCCGAAAGCGAATAAATACATCCGTAGAAAATCAGATTTTTTTCGAGTAGGTATTACTATATACGGGCATGAATATATGCGTCGAATATTTACATGTTTTTTTTTTGATTTTTCAACAAACTGCGTTATTATAATATATATTTTACTGCCCACTCGGGCACGCCGTGAACTACTAATATCGGTATTTATATATTTGATTTGGCTTAAGATAGCCACAGAATCGGTCTATAGGTACATGCGTACCTATTATAATAAATAAATGTCTAAATATTAATAGTTGATTCAGTGGTTAGGTAGTTTTGTCAGTTAAATTATATAATATTATCCTAGCTCTATTCGACGATGGATGTCACAGACAATCGTTTAATAATAATATATTGGTCGATATGACTATACTATGGGTATAAAAGAATGGGTATAGGTACTTGAGCATAAAATCAAATTACTAAAAATATAATTGATATACACAGCTATTGCTATTATTTATTGAGCAACATTTTATTGGGCTCCATTATGCATGGTTAAATATTAAATATATGATATACTATGTATTAGGTAGGTACTTAATATATTACAGTTTTTAGGTGAGTCAAATTTGGTGATCATAAATGATACTACATTTATAAATATACACAAAATATACGGCTACAGATTATAAATAATACAAAATAGAACTTAATGTATTTGGGCTAAAACTTTGATAGGTTATATTGCTTTTATTAGCTACATTTATAAAGTAACGCACCTAAATCGTTTGACATTGGCTCGAATATGTGGTTGATTGGTTGAATATTAAATATTAAACATATAATATACTATGTAGTAGGTATTATTTATAGACAAAATATAACTTTATGTATTTTATTAAATTCTGGCAGTTAAATTCTATAAACTATACTATTGGACTATTTAATAAATAATAATTATTAATAATTAATTAATAATTGATTTAATTATTTACACATTTATAAAGTAACGCACCTATATTATTTAATAAAAAAAATATTTTTAAAAACACACTTTTATATAAAAACATATTAAAAAAAAATATTTTAAAAATTTCACTAAAAAGACAAAAATAATTTACTGTACTTAAAAATATTGAAAAATTTACTGATGAAAAATTTAAAAGTGTGTGGTGCTCTTACAGTCTTACACTTGACATATACTCCCAGTCACTATCTTATAAACATGATTGAACAAAGAAGTGTATGTGAGACTTTGATCGGCTTTAAATGTTTTGTATGATGCACCACACACTTTTAAATTTTTCATTATTTTTAAGTACAGTAAATTATTTTTGTCTTTTTAATGCAAATTTTTAAAATATTTTTTATTAATATGTTTTTATATAAAATTGTGTTTTTAAAAATATTTTTTTTATTTTCTAATTTTTAGTTTAAAGTAAATTTATAATTTTTTTAATTTATTGTCCTTTATGTACAATTGTTTATGAGATATTTGGAAGATGTTGTCTCATTCTTTCGATTTCATTCATAAAATTTAAGAAAACCGGAAAACTTTAATTGATTCGAATTAATTTTAACAGAATATTATTATGTCTGTGAATACATTAAATATAATAAAAAAATGTTTATGTATGCATAAACAATCCCGACGATTCCTTGGTAACTATGACTGTGGTGGCTGTGGTTGTGTCGGCAACGCAAAGCTGTTATTATTATAATTATAAACCATTCGTACCTTTATTTCCTTGGAGATGACTTTGCACACCCGTCATCGCCTACCTGGAGGTCCGTGTCCCCAAAATGACAACGAATTATTGTATTGTCATCCAAGACCAAGGTCTATACAAATTTTCAGAATTTTTCAACGTCAAAAAGTGCCTCAAATCGAGCGCGCAAGATTTGATTACAGACAGACGTGAAAGCGAACTTAATAAAAGTGTATAATAAAAAGGGCTGGATTATATGGTTCTTTTAAACTTGATAGACAATAGTACAGTATAACTTAATAAACTGGTATTTAATTAAATTCTGGCAGTTAAAATGTATAATAATATGGCTATACTATTCGATATTACTTATATAGGTAGGTTTGACATAGGCTCGATTATGTGGTTAAACATTATAAATATATAATTTTCTATGTAGTAGGTACTACAGTTTTTAGGCGAATCAAATTAAGTGTAGCATACAACAGCTTCTAAATATTACAATATTAATAAACAAAATAGAACTGTATTGTAATGATCTGACTATGTACTATTTGATATAACTTAAATAGGTATGTTTAGTTATGAAATAACTATTTAAAAATAATACTTATTTTATTATTTATTTTTTTTTTGCAACGCACCTATATTATTTAACGTGGGCTGGACTATATGGGATGGTACTTTTATACTTGAATTAGACAATAGTTATACAATTAACCTACATGTATACTATGTAGTATGTAGTACTTAACATATTACAGTTTTTAGGGAAGTTGATTGTTTGAGGTAATGTAATTTGGTAATTATAAATTTTATGTAGGATACACAAACCGCTGCAGACACTTTATAATACAATATTAATAAACTAATAGATCTTCATGCATTTAATTAAATTCTGGCAGTTAAATTATATAATGATACGGCTATACTATTTGATATTACTTATGTAGGTAGGTTTAGTTATGAGTATTAAGTGATCAATAAAACTATTTTATTATCTACATTTATTAACCATCGTTTGATAGGTATATTCATGAGCATAAAATCAAATTAATAAATAACAATAATTCATTGATATACACAGTTATTTTTATTATTTATTAAGCAACGCATCTACATTGTTTGACATGGGCTCGATTATGTGGTTAAATAATATATATATAATATTGTACTATGTAGTAGGTACTACAGTTTTTAGGTCAGTCAAATTTGGTGTAGCATATAAATACTGCTACATATTTTAAATAATACAATATTAATAAACAACATAAAAATATATGTATATAATTAAAGTCTTGCAGTTAAATTGTATGATGATATGACTATACACTATTTGAAACAAATTAAATAGGTAGGTTTAGTTATGAGTATAATATGAAATAAACGCAGTCGGATTGCCTACCTATGTGATTTAATGACTGATAGACAATTAAAAAAAACCTATCGACTATACAATTTAACAATTTTAACAACCAAAAGCAGTGGACAAACGCCAGGAGATCCTGGCGGTTTTTACAATGTTCGTGACGGATTGCTAGACGCTCAAACTTTTAAACATTCCCGCCAAAGTGCCAAGTCTTATCTCTATTCCATATCACTTTTCCTTATCATAAATTCTAAACTTTCGTCTTACAACTGTCCCTACTTTTATAATTCCAACCCAGCATCGCCGTCGCGGTCTTTTGATTAAGTACTCAAGATGCACCACCACCCACACAGTCTTTCCGCCGCAGGCGGGATGACAAACGCCGGAATCTAGTTATAGATTATAAATTATGATAACGGTTCATTAATCACAGTCCATACAGTTCGGATAAAATACTTGTCGGCTTAAATACTGTCGGCTAAAATACGGTTCGGACGAAATATGTTCGAATTAAATATTTTTCGGATTAAATACGGTTCGGCTAAAATATGGTTCGGATAAAATACTTGTCGAATTAAATACAGTTCGGCTAAAATACGGTTCGGACGAAATATGTGTCGGCTAAAATATGTTCGAATTAAATATTTTTCGGATTAAATACGGTTTGGCTAAAATATGGTTCGGATAAAATACTTGTCGAATTAAATACAGTTCGGCTAAAATACGGTTCGGACGAAATATGTGTCGGCTAAAATATGTTCGAATTAAATATTTTTCGGCCTAAATACTGTCGGCTAAAATACGGTTCGGACGAAATATGTGTCG
>NW_021770945.1:41604-42581 GCF_005508785.2 Acyrthosiphon pisum | reverse complement strand
GGGTTTTTCGATCCGGCTTGCGGCGGGAACGCGGGGTCGTCGGGTATTGTGTTTGTCGTGTTGGCAGCCCTGGTTAAGCGGTAATTTTTGAACTCGGAAGAGTGTCTAGACGTAAGTCGGGCGATTCAAGTCGATCGTACGACACAGCCAGCCAGGTAGGCAATCCGAGGATCGCAGACGACGCCCCGGGCGTGTATGTCCGGTTCTGGAGTGTGTGTGTTGAAATCGGAAATTCAGATTCTGAGTTTGAGTGTCTAGCTATCAGTCATCTCGGGAGAAAGTCGATTCCCGAACGGACAATCCGCCTGCGGCGGATCGGATGCAGTGGGGGTCTGAGTCGCTCGTATGCAAGTAGCTAGTCAGGTAGGCAATCCGACTACGTCAGATCGCAGACCCCCCGGGCGTGTATGTCCGGTTCTCGTATGTGTTTAAATAGGAAATTCGGATTCAGAGTTTGAGTGTCTAGCTATCAGTCATCTCGGGTGAAAATCGATTCCCGAACGGAAGCATTGGGAGTGTAGGTCGCTCGTATGCAAGTAGCTAGTCAGGTAGGCAATCCGACTACGTCGGATCGCAGACCATGCACCGGGCGTGTATGTCCGGTTCTTGAGTGTGTATGTTGAAATCGGAAATTCGGATTCTGAGTTTGAGTGTCTAGCTATCAGTCATTTCGGGTGAAAGTCGATTCCCGAACGGACAATACGCCTACAGCGAAAAGTGCTCGAAATGTAATAAAACTTATTTAAGTATACAACTTTATGCTTCGTTAAGTATAAATATTTTTAAGTAAACCTACTTTACCCATAATAGTTTTTAACGAATAAAGTAAGTGGTAACTATTCCAAAATTTGAACAATATAAAAATGAATAATAACCGGAACTGTTGTTAAAGCACAGGGCTTTGAATTACTTAAGTACTAATGTAATAAAGTAATAACTAAATCAAAAGTACAATTGTATATTTAATGTCAATTGTT
>NW_021770945.1:24696-25573 GCF_005508785.2 Acyrthosiphon pisum | reverse complement strand
TATGTAAAATGCAACTTAACTACAAAAATTTGCAAATTATAATATTGTAGTTCAAAATTGAAATTATAAAGAATGGATAATGTACCTACCTACTCACGTCTCATCATCTCAAATATAGCATATAAAAATATTTCGAGTGATCGACTTATTTAACTGGTCAACAAGAATGTTTTAATTGTTTTATACATTGATATTATATAATCATCAGATATAATATTCTATTATTACTATATGGATACTAATTAACGTTTAAAAAATATTTGTTCAACCATTTGCATGCGGTTGTGAGTAATATTCTAGTATATTATTAACAGTTGAAAGAAATACCCTACATATATATTAAATAAAACCTATGCAGATAACGCATATACAGTAATTTTATTGCAGTCCTATGTCCGCGTACCCAACGTAGAACGGCAAAACCGGTAGAACGCATACCGAATTAGCACCCAATATTATATGATTATTTATAGGTACAATGATATTCATGATAATATTATTATATTATAGTAGCAGGCCCGGCGCAACATTGAACAGACTGCACCGCACGCCAACCCACCTAATGTTCCTATTGTTCGTTGGTTACTAGTTTCGTAGAAAATCGGCCGCTGGGGTCCAACATCATTGTAAATGGTTTCACAATCTATTTTTGTACAATAATTCGTATATATGGAAATTAAGTATAAACATTGCAATTGTGTTGATTGACGTTGTGCCGTTTTGTGCCCGATAATACCAGGGGTATGAAACTCCGTGAATTGGCCGAATCGGGCGATTGTAACCTTGAACACGGCGTGGCATACGTAAAATATGATAAAAGTAAACAGTGGAAACAACCCGACCCCGCGCAGAATACCCTGCCTATTAAGCGGAAACG
>NW_021770945.1:23277-24646 GCF_005508785.2 Acyrthosiphon pisum | reverse complement strand
TTTAATTCATTGAAATTAAATCAATGACCGGGTAGCTGGTTGCGCAAGAACGACACTAGGTATATAACCTACCTCATCAATGACTAATTCACTGTAATGAACGTGTTAAATTTAAATTTAATAGTAAATCATTATACAATTTATATAGGTACTATGAAAAATGACTTAGAGTGAAGACGGTCTAGAGACCTAAGATCAACTTAAATATGTTAAATATGTTCGCAATAATTAACGACATTAATGAATTTCATAAAAAAATTAATTCAAACAAAAAAAATAACGTGGGTAGGTACCTATTGAAAATTTTGAAAAAATAATTAAAATTTTAAAATTCTCATAAGGATAACTTTTGTGAAGTTATTAAAATATTTTGACTGATTTTGAGCTATTTAGCGGCATCACTACCACGACTATTGTTGTCAAAAAGTACAGTTACTAATTCCAACGATACGTGTAGACAATTATCGCGATTTTAATTCTGAAAAAATATTCGGATTGTCTGTAATATATACAAAGTAACGACCGAGCCAAATTTTCAATTTTTGTAATTTAAATTGCAATAAAAATTCTAAACAATTTTAAAAAAATCAGAATTTCCAACTTAAATATTTAATAAACTAAAAACAATTTAAAAAAGGTGGGTAAGTGGATTTCGCTCTGCTGTACAGTAGGTTACAAGTGGGTCACTGTATAATGGATGGTATTAAATTTGAATTCAATGATATAATATCATTGTATAAGAAAAACGATTCTGAGCGGAGAAGGTATGTTAGTCTAGGTATAAGACATAATATTATATTAGGTACCTATAATAAATTCCAAATTAATCATATCATAATATTTATTAGGTACTTATAACGCGTTATACATCAACAAAAAACCGTGGTACTATCATAGATATATAATAGTATACTTTAGAAGTTTCAAGTACCCACGAATAATATTATACAATCACAACAAAATAACTAAAATAGTTATCCTAGGTTTTTAATATGTAATTTCGTCCAAATTTGTACTTAAAATGACTATAAAAATAAACTGTGTATATGTATTTTTTAAATTTTTTGGTAACAGAATTAATTACTTATGTGGAATCTTGTTTTAAATTTTCAATTCTTAGATACAAAAATTGAACATTTTATAAATTTTTAACTACAAAATAATTTTTCAAATTAAAATTTAATAAATTTTGTCAAAATTTGATCTTTAAATGCTTATAAAAAAAAATTGTGCCTATGTATTTTTAATATTTTTCAACTGATATTGTAACAATATATCAGAGCTTTGTATTAAATTTATACACTTTTTGGCCCAACAGATAAACTTTATTGATATTTATAGAAAAAAAAAACTAAAAAAATTGAAAACT
>NW_021770945.1:17005-22037 GCF_005508785.2 Acyrthosiphon pisum | reverse complement strand
CTAATGTATTAATTGTATATAAATTACCACCTATTTTATTTTTCTTAGTACCATGCATAGTACCATTTCACTCTTATCTAGTATAATATACTAATTTATTTAGTAATATGAGATGTTATTTTCTTATTTAAAATAGGTAGCTGGTAGGTACCTACTAAACTTCCATATTATCAAAATAAAACATGCACCTTAGTTTGAATGCTCTAACAATGTAACATATAGGTACCTATTATGCTCAAACTAAGGAGTTTTGATGCACACTTTATAAAAGAGAGTAGAGGCGACTTGACATTAGCATTTTAAAAGACTAGGTATAGGTACCATGTTAGGAGTTAGGTAAATTTAACTATTCAATTTAATTAAATATCTTGTTCAGTTAATTACTTAAGTGATTTCAAGTAAATGTACCGAATATAATTAGAAGTATAAGAATACAAAGTGATAAACTATTATGTAGGTACCTAGTATGTAGGTACCTAGCATAGTAGGTATTATATTTAAAAACTTAACACATGTCGGCCGTATGAAATATCTACCTACCTATAAAATGATAGATAGGTAGGTACTTAATTTAAAACTTAAATAATATATATTAGGTAGGTACTTACAATATTCGGCTCCAAAGCGATAAACTGCCAACCATCAACTGTATAACTATATAGTAGCAATAGGTATATACTTAATATTCAATAAACTATGAGTAATGACGATTGTAGTATCATAAATACAAGTCACCCGTAAATCAGTAAATGTCCGTTAACGTTAACGGCAAAAATTGTTTGACTATTGGACACCGTGCGTCTGTGCAGCCGACGCCAGCGCTGTCAGCGATTATTATTTATTAATAATATTATGTGAAAACACTAAAAACTGATAACTATGAACGTACGAACAATATAATATCATGTGCGGTCTCGAAGTGGGCTCATATAGCTTCGTATATAGGCGTATTATAGTCCATGCGGGTAAATCCTGAAAGGAGTATTATATATAAAATTGGAGTACCTATGGTAAAAATAAAATGTGCAATATAGTATGAGACAAAACGCTCTCTCTAGGTAATGTACAATAATTCCATGTTGAAACTCGGGATGCAGTTTTATCACACCTTGTATAATTTCATCATAGACGTATAATACATTAATACGTCTTAAGCATTTCATCGATTTCATCGATTTAATAAATTTATATTTATAAATATTGTTGTTTTCGATGGCCGTTCGGTCGCGATAAGAAAACCGAGACGAGACAGTTTGTCCATGGTGTGGTAGGCTGATTAACTGTGCGCGGGGAAGCGGGGAGATTGTACGAAGTTATTTTCATGTTCTCGCGTTCATAATATTAATATTATAACGAAATATATCTTTACCTATTTACTAATTTACTTTATAGTATATTGTAAATATATATGTAAACCTACTATACGCGTGGTTTGGATACCGTATATATTACTGTGTAGTGTGCATGCACTTGTGTGCTCGTTGAGCAATGAGCATACATTGGTAATGTAAACATGGTTTTAGCCATCATTATATAAATGTTTTTTTCGCTGAGAAAAATACCTACTTCTCATAAATTAGATAAATATTTATATAGACTTTATATATATATATAGACTATAGGTAGTTCATAATATGCAAGGTTAGGTCCCGGCCCTTTTTGTATATTTTGAATTTACGATTATTATCTAATATCTATAAATTATAATACCTATTATTATTCTATATATTTCTATGTAACATCTTCAAATATTTCTTTGACTAGTGCGGCTTTTACCGGCAACCGATGGGAAACCCAGAGTGACTTGTTGTAAAATCGCTATTCGTTACCTATGATTTAATCTAAATATGATTAAATACCTTTCATACAACTCGTAAAACAAAACGATTGGCGAATATAAATTGCAGAGTACCTACACAAGTTTAAAGCACTGCTTGCTTGCTACCAGCGGTCAATGTCTGCTTTCATATATACTTCATATTAGTGGCGTAATTTTGGGGGAGCGGAGGCAACCGATATGATTCATGCTAATAATGTATATATTATATATAATATGTACCTAATTATAATATAATGTTTTTTTAATGTTTTATTTTATTCTAAATAAGTAGGTACATATGTATTATTTATATGCGTGCCTTATTATTAATTATTAATACAGATTGATGCATAGGTATAGTGTCAAGTTGAGGGGATAGTTCAGCGTACTACTTGTACATACGCAATATATTTATTCGAGCCACCCAAGTTCAGCTTCATTGTCACTGACGTAAGCGTTAACGTAATCTATTGTTACGACCAATGTATTCTGCCAGTGTATTATTATACCTATATATAGTCAGATCAGAGGCGGTTTGAGTATACTGTTTTTGGTGCACTGCACCACCAATATTAGGGGGGTGGGTTGGTCTTGGTTGAGTATGTGCTGACCGCAATGTTTAATTGTAATGTTCAATAAAGTAATGAATTACCTAATCAATGAAATTTGATAAATTATAATCGTAGTTGAAACTGTTGAAAGCGTATTTATAATTTCTGTGATGAAGAGGGGTGGGTGGGTGTCTATATATTGTCTTGCACCACTAAGTAGGTATAATACATTCAAACCGCCTCTGAGTCAGATATAGTTGATCGTAATAAAATCGAATTATGTAATCATCATTAATAATGAATGAATACTGTAGCTAAGTGCCTAGATATATAAATGTTAAAATAATTAGGTAGGTACTTTACCATCGTACCTGCCGCCAGGACCTCACAAAAGATGAAACGACCGTTAAAAATGTAAAAATGTGGATGGTAATATATAGGTAATATTGTAATATATATTGTAAAGTATACAATATTACTTATAATTGTTAAAAATACTTTTAGTCTACTTATAAAGTATAAATATTAATTATAATAATATATAATATTTAGTAATTTTCTTATAAATGAGGTAGATTTATATAATTCTTATAAGTTATAACAATTTCTAATAATTGTTTTTATTACTTTATATTTATTATTTTAATTTAAGTAGTAATCGTATAATAATAGTAATATACACTTACAATGTTTGTAACTTATTGCAACACCTAATCAAATGTTATAGAAAAAGTGGTATGAAAATCCCTTCTAAACAAAAACTGTTTACATTATTAAACGTTGCTATCCGCAATTAATATACATTATGTTTTATGTTAATATACTTAACATTTTTTATTGTACTGCTTATTATAATATTGTTGTACCATTTAAATTGTATAATAATCATTAATTAATTTGCAATAAAAAAATATTGAGGTCATTATATATTATTATAATTTATAAGTTGAAAACTATCCTATATTTTAAGTTGGACCAAATCACACACATATTGAGCATATATTGTCTTATCAAAATCGGTTGATTAGTTTCTGAGAAAATCGCACGCAAACTATCGTCGTACACCTGGTTTTTTTTAATATAAATATATACATATACAGGTATATATGTATATTTATATATATATTACGATGCCTAACCTAACCTATTTAATTCGGGTGAAACATTTTTGAAACTTGTAAATAGCAATATTATTTTGAATTCCAATTTATATATTATCAAAATACTCTAACTAAGTTACAATTAAAATGTTTTGAAATCAACTGGATTGCAATATTATAATAATTTGTCAATGAAAATATTATTTTAAATTCTGGTCCAAATATTTTCAGAATAGTCCTATTAAGTTAAAGTTGAAACATTATATTTTTAATTTAGCTAAAAAATAATTACAATATTATAAATTAAATATAATGATTAAAACATTCTTAAAATATACTTATAAAATAAATTACAAAATATTTTAGTGTTAACTTGGGTAGAATATTTCCAAAATGTCAATGTTACGATTTTGCTGTCTGGGTACATTTATAATGCATATAATATATATTTATTATATACCTGAGAATGGTGGAGTGGTCATAAATAAAGATCTCTTCACTAATTTTGGTGTTATTGTTGCTGTAGATAATTGCAGAACTTTCGAAGAGATGTCAGTGCCTTGTTGTAAACTGGTCTAGATTGAAGGCACCAGAAGTTATAGTTTCAGCTATAATTTTTGCAGTTGGTCTTATAACAACAGCAATTGCACTCTCTGTAAATTAAAAAAAATATATTGCACAATATTTTTATAAAAAAAAATCTTCGTTTTAGTACCTATTACATATTTAAGGAATTATTCTTTAGCACGGGGGGGGTTGCTATCTGATAAACAGTTAGAGGCAGCGGTAATAACTAAAAATCAAATAGATGCATACTACATAGATTAAACCATATTAATATTGTTTTGATTGTTCTACTTTTATGTTTGTGGCATTTCAAGTGTTCAGCCAGTAATAAGTATTCTAGTTTTTTATAACGTAAGTGATTTATAATATTTGTAACTGGTAAACAGTTAAAGATAATTAGGCTCAAATTAGTATTTTTCGTAAGGTGAGGTGACTGGCTTTATATTTTTTTTACATATTTTGAGGCGTCGTGACACTAAGAAGTATACGCGATGCATAAAGTAAAATAATTAAACTAATAGGTAATTAAATATTTAAATAACTATACCTTTTACAACTAAAGGTAGTTCACACACTGTATCTTTCTCAAATTCACCTAATAATCTGTCGGTTTCTGGATTAGAATTTGAAGCAGCAATTGTAAACACATCATCCGGTCTATTTTTTTTTCTAACAATAGAAACGTTACATATTAAAAGTTAATTTAAATTAAAATACTTAGGCAATCAAAGTTCAAATACTCACCAACACGTTTTAAAGAAGGAGGACAATCTACCTTGGTTTTCTTCGATAGAAATTGTTTCTTTACCTTATTGCTTTTACTATAATGTCCATCATTCGGTGTATCCTCATTAGTTGACAAATCAGTCATATAAACGGCAATTTTAGATTTTTTACGGGCTTCTTCCAAGTTTTCTAAGCAATTAATCAATAGATAATTATCAATTTAATAGTTATGTATTTGACATTATTTATACAGTTATATTATTATTATC
>NW_021770945.1:13674-16340 GCF_005508785.2 Acyrthosiphon pisum | reverse complement strand
CCCCCCCTTTGGGCTTTTTTTTAACTTGAATTATAGCATTGTATAATATAATGAATATGAAATTCATAAGTCATAACTGTAACTTAAAACTTAATAAATGATACAAAAAAGGTATTTTTTTTTAATATCTTATCAATTATATTATTATTTGATTATCAATATAAATAACAAGATTACGTTCAAAACAAATTAGTTGTAACCACAATCACTGTAGACAACTTACCACGGTTATAGTTTTGATTATAGATAGAATGATAATATAATTCTCCCGCCAAGCACGGTTGTATAAATCTGTTATCACTTATCACAATAAATTTAAACATTTTAATAAACATTAAACAATAAACATAATGTATACTGTATACAAATAAATCCAAATACGCATACGGCATACCCATTGAAGAATATTAATTATTAAACAGTAATATTAATATAAATATAACAGTAATATTAATATATTATGAGTGCGAAACGGAGAACTTTATATCATTTTTTTTAATAAGAAACCTAAAATGAATACAGAGAATGGTAAGTAAATTATCTACTGACATAAATTAGTTACATTTTAATTTTAATTTAATATTTAGATGACACCAATAGTAATAATTTGGATGATTCCGTTTCGGTTTTGGCTAAACCACAGTCAGTTACAAATTTTTCAGTTGTAGATATTAATCCTGATGATCCCCTTCCAGTTTTGGCTGAATCACAGTTAGATACACATTTTTCAGTTTCAGATACTAATCCGGATGACACCCTTCCAGTTTTGGCTGAATGTCAGTCATATATACATTTTTCAGTTGCAGGTACTTCATACATAGTTTGCGTTTGTTTTCATTAAAAAGTATTTTAAATATCAGTGGTTAGGTTAGGTTAGGTTTAAGTATCAATGGTTTAAGTGTGCAATGCCTAATAGCTAATTATAATTTAGTATTTAGATTTATATTTTCATTTTTCAGTTCGTGTGTGGCGTCCGTAGTATGCACACTAGTTTTACTACGCTCCGTCATTTTATCACCATAACATATTTTTCACCTATTTTTCTGCGCCAAAAAGGTTCATTTAGTGTTAAAATGAATATTTAAGTATCAGTTACATCCTATTTCATGCAAAACTTGATATTACCTACATCAATATGTGAAGATTTTCTGATCTAAACGTAACGTATTATTATTAATTATTAATATAGACATTATATATTTCGTCGTAGCGCTATCCATTATCGTTACGGTCACTCCATCGTCGTCTTATCGCGCGCCGCGCGCGGCGGTCTGTTGAGACTTTGACCCCACCTGCCACAATCCTCTACACTCCCATTCAAGGACAAAGATAAAATTAATAATCCCAAATTAAATACTACAAAGACAAACAACGCTGACCCTAATCAACGGTCAATCCAGCTTAATAAAAATAAATCAACTGCTACAAAGATTATTCACGTCTCTGATGTAATGGATACTTCAAATAATGATAACTCGTCGTCGGGTGGATGGATCTCTTCTTCGTCAAATAAAAATAAAACCAAAAGAATTCATTAAAATACTTCAGATTAGAGTTCACCACGATCGCCGACAAATAAAAATAAAAAATTATTCTTCTCCACGAATCGGTATGAAGTGCTATCGCAAGATGATCCTCCTTCCGCATCTCCGTCAAATGACAACAATTCAGTTCCTATTCAAAATCCTATTAATGTCGCACCAAAAATTCTGCGACCACCCCAATTTTTGTAAGAGGCCTACACAACTTTCCTGACCTGTGCACTAAGCTTATCGAATTAATCGGAGTAGACAATTTCTATTGTAAATCATCAACAGATCGAGTGAAAATAATGACAACAAACCCAGAATCATATAGATCCTTGGTCCGCTTTCTGAAAGAACAAAAAGCAGAATTTCATACTTTTCGACTTAAGGAAGACAAGCCATTACGAGTTGTAATTCGAAACCTCTCATCCAACCACGCCAACTGAGCTAATTAAATCCGAGCTCGAAATGCGCCTATTCGAAGTTAGGCAAGTCTCAAGTGTTCTCCACAAGGTAAAAAAACATCCATTACCGTTATATTTCGTGGACCTCGAACCAACTGATCACTCCAACGACATTTACAACCTCACTTCATTACTTCATACGCTAATAAAAGTGGAAGAGCCTTACAAGCCCAAAACTATAAACCAATGTTCAAACTGCCAAGACTACGGGCACACCAAATCCTATTGCGGCTACCCGGCACGCTGTGTCCGCTGCGGTGCCCAACACACGACGTCCGACTGCCCAAACTCCAGAGACACCCCTCCCAAGTGCACACTTTGTTCCAGAGACCATCCTTCAAACTGCAAAGGCTGTTCGATCTACAGGGACCTTCAACGACGCAAAAAACCTAAGCCAAATAATCAAGCAACAAATAATATTAATCCTAAAAATATACATGTACAAGAAACACAACCAGTTAAAGCTTCCTCGACACATCCACCTGCTGCGAATTATACCTACGCCCAAGCTACTGCTAACTCCAACACCAATAACACAGTTCCTCCTCCTCCAGATGTTAATATACTTTTAACGAGCTTCATGAACGAGTTCAAACAATTAATAAATCCATTAATAACTCTTCTCACTTAAGTAGTCTCAAATCTCTTAGATAAAAAATTATGCCCTCTCCACAAG
>NW_021770945.1:5251-6062 GCF_005508785.2 Acyrthosiphon pisum | reverse complement strand
TGCACATTTCATAAATATGATCTGTAGATGGAAATGTTTCCAAGCAAAAGGAAAAAGGCTTTTGAAAGAATTCTTCGTTCGATGTGCAAGACTGTTACTTCAAGCACGCTCACTAGATGAATTTACCGAAATTTTAAGACATGTCCTTACAATTGCGTACAGCCAGACAGAATGTACAACACAATACAGTTTACATTTCATCTTTCAGCTGCTTGAAGAATCTAATAATGAAGAAAGTCCTGATACTAACAATACAATATTTAACATTGATAATACATCATATGAAGAACTAGAAGTAGAAGAATTAGATGAGGCAAGTGCTACAAGTAGTAATTTTCAATCACTTTTAGACAGTATAAATGATAATTCTTTGAGGGCTTCCTCTGAAAAACAAAAACTTACTATGACAAAAATAAACGCATACTGTCTTCCTGAATTTGGAAAAAAATTAATAAAATTATGTTCAACATTTCTGATATGGAGTAATGTCATGGTAGATGTATTTTGTTGCCCAAATATCACGGCTTCTTCAGCGCCAGTAGAAAGTGATTTCAACAATCTCAAAAATAGAATATTGAAAAATGAAAGTAAACCAATGAAAGTTGATAGGTTTGATATTTATATTTAATTAATATTATTTAAAATTTAAAAATAATATTTACCTAATTAAACTTAAAAATATGCAATGTAATATTATATAATAATATAGGTTTGTTATATTAGATTTGTTGTTACCCATTTGAATTCTATTAATGGCTTGATGAAAATTGCTCAAGATCAAATACAGGTATAGAGAAATCTGTTTTTAAAA
>NW_021770945.1:3824-5201 GCF_005508785.2 Acyrthosiphon pisum | reverse complement strand
TAAATTGTTTTTAGTTTATTAAATATTTAAGTTGGAAATTCTGATTTTTTTAAAATTGTTTAGAATTTTTATTGCAATTTAAATTACAAAAATTGAAAATTTGGCTCGGTCGTTACTTTGTATATATTACAGACAATCCGAATATTTTTTCAGAATTAAAATCGCGATAATTGTCTACACGTATCGTTGGAATTAGTAACTGTACTTTTTGACAACAATAGTCGTGGTAGTGATGCCGCTAAATAGCTCAAAATCAGTCAAAATATTTTAATAACTTCACAAAAGTTATCCTTATGAGAATTTTAAAATTTTAATTATTTTTTCAAAATTTTCAATAGGTACCTACCCACGTTATTTTTTTTGTTTGAATTAATTTTTTTATGAAATTCATTAATGTCGTTAATTATTGCGAACATATTTAACATATTTAAGTTGATCTTAGGTCTCTAGACCGTCTTCACTCTAAGTCATTTTTCATAGTACCTATATAAATTGTATAATGATTTACTATTAAATTTAAATTTAACACGTTCATTACAGTGAATTAGTCATTGATGAGGTAGGTTATATACCTAGTGTCGTTCTTGCGCAACCAGCTACCCGGTCATTGATTTAATTTCAATGAATTAAAAGGCAGTTAATATATGTTTGTATTTAACGCCGGGCCCATTAAAAATTACTGTGCCATTTGTTTAATCATGAGTTGGACCCAGATAGACCAGTATAGACTGGACAGGTACATTTAACACCTAGGTTTGCCAACTTTCAAATTGTGTAATGTAGGACAATTTTTTTCATTCATTTTTTATACCATAATCGCATAGTTTTAGTGGCGCAGTCAGAATTTTGTTATCGAGAGTAGGAGAACTGAAGTCTGGATAAACCAAAAATAAAAATAAAAAGACCACCACTGTGCAGTTTATACTGATTAGATGTATAAACAATATGGTACATGGGGAGGGTTATGGTGTATGGCCATAAGGCTTCACCAGTTCACCACTGCATAGTTTAATAAACAATACTGTAATCATGTAATCAACAGAATTTAATATAATAATAACTAACAAAAAATAAATAACATAAATTATTTAATTTGTAACAAACTTTTAAATTTCAGCAAACGCAACTATGCAATTAATGAAAACATAAAAAAATAAAGAATATTCAACATTTCAATGTCTATTTTTGTAAAATGTAGGAATGTACGATTGTCCTACAAAAAGTTTAACGTAGACGTAGGACAAATCAAACAAAAGTAGGAGTCCAGTGATTGATTTGGGAGGGGACGCAGGGTACGGAGTCCCCCTTCTTTTTAAATTTTTTTTCAGCGTACCCCTTTCTATTTATTTGAAACGGAACGCTGGGAACCCAACATAA
>NW_021770945.1:0-1459 GCF_005508785.2 Acyrthosiphon pisum | reverse complement strand
ACCTAACAAATAAATACAGAGCTGATATTCTCAAATTCAGAATCTAAACCTGGCAATGTTTGTTATCTACTTCTGTGTAAAATATTTTAATATACTAATTCTAATTTTACTTTATTTTATTATGTCATAATAATGACCCTAATCCTGAGTGTCTATGAAATAGATATCCATGATATGAATAATATATTGTGTGAAGAACAACCACCAAAGAGGAAGACCAAAAAATATAACAACATATTCCACAGAATTAACCAATTGTTATACAAGTCCTTTACCTATCAATCAAAAAAAAAAAAAAAAAAAACAAGATTTGTTGAGTTTATTACCTTTGATACATGAAGAATGCCATGGCTTCTACCAAAAATTAAAAACGTCCAAATATGCTACTGAACTGACTTTAATTAACAGTGATTCTGCTTCAGATGAAGCATAATATTATAATAGTTATATTATATTTTAAAACCATAAGTCGTTTTATTGTTTACTTTTATTGTATATTATATTAATTATTTAACATTTTTAAGTTTTACCATTGATTATGAATAGTATTCAAATATTATTAATATTATTAAATTATTATTATTTTTTTTTAATATTATTAATAATATTCATAATCAATGGTTTTACTAAGGGCTAATTTAATTGTTTCCATTCATTGATCATTATACTCAAAAGATCAATTTTATGTTTTTACTTTACTTTTAATATACTATGTTGGTTTATTCTAAAATAATTATGTTTATTATAATACTGTGTTTTAAAAAGAGTTACATTTATAATTTTTATTTGTTGATATGTTGATAATTAAAAAAATAAATGTTGGCAAAAAATGATATGTCTTTATTTTTGACTTAAGAACTTTTGAAAAACTAATTTGTGTATTATAACTTAATATTTTAATTCATACAAGGTTATTGATTACAATCATAAAATAATGAATGTATTTCATTCCAAATTGTGTTTTTCATTGCAATCTAAACCTTTAAACTCGTTTTTCCGAAAGTTCATAAAATGTACATATCAGCTTCTGCTATCACTCCACAGAGTTTATATACCTACACTAAATCAAGGTTATTATCATAGTAAATTTAATTATAAATGCTATTATTTAAGCTATTATTACAATTAAACAACATGGAGTACCAAAATGGTCTGTAATACAAAATTTCAAAATATAGGCACTAATATTATTTTTGTGTAAAAAAAATGCAATTCAAGGTTTTTCGTTATTATAAAAATATTTCAATATGTTGGTTACATAATCACGATACTGCAAATTACTCAATGACAAGGTACACTCAACACCTACTGAACAGCAGAGCAGTTACTTACTTTCTCCCACCGTTTTATAGAACCTAGCTAGAACCTCTTAACCTGTAAGAATTTCAAATTTAATATAATCATAATAACAGCTTATTATATAATTTCAAAAAATATATGCGTTATTATTATTCTTTTT
>NW_021770944.1:31157-33199 GCF_005508785.2 Acyrthosiphon pisum | reverse complement strand
ATAAATTTAATTAGGTAAATGACAGATATTCGCGTGAAGTGCTTAAATAATATTACGCTAGTCGATATTTGTTTATAAGCGTGAATCTGCGTAAAAATGTATAATACTAAAAATACTAATACCCAGTGGCGCCGAACTATATTTTCGATTTTCGGGGGAAGTAAAAAGTTATACGGACCACCACCTCCGTTTACGCTTGCTTCAGTGCTGCATATGTATAGGTACATTAATAGCTTATTAGGAACATAATTCATAAGTAGTTTGCTGGGGTACCAACGGACCCCCACGATCCCACCCACCGAAAAAAGGGGGGGACGGTCGCCCCTCTTGGGTTATAGGTTCGGCGCCACTGCTAATACCTGATTATTTTCTCGATGGCTGAAAACGAAAAAAAGTACAAAACGCGATAACCACGGATACTATTTATGATACATCTAAACTGTCGTTTTCGATGTCAAAAAACAAACTTTATTAGCTTTATTCATACAGTACGGCTAAAATCAATATAATATATAATATATATAATGTGTAAGCGAAAACGTTTTGCGTCCGGAGTGAAAACGGAGACAAAAATACCAAATATCTCAAAACTGCAGATAATGAAATCGGTAAGTTATATCGGTATTCCGTATAGAACGCATACAATTTGTGGATTTACGATTGTATACATAAATAATTAAGTAAGTACCAACATAATTAATAATATATTTGTATCGATACAATATTGTGACCTGTGCTGCAGAAAATTCGGTCGATAAAGATACGTCGGCCGATGACGGCTAGGATGATGACTTGGATAGATTAACCGAGTTCGGCCAATCAGAAGAATGCGCTGAAGATGAAGACATAAGTACCTTTATATTAGAGTATTAGACTCTCCGTCGTTGTATAGAACTATATTAATTTATCATGAAAGTTCATGCACGCCCGCTGAGAAGTAGCTCACTAAATGAAGATAGCTATTGAGTAGGTATACATATTATTGTGTATACATGGTAAGTCTGGTAGGTACGTAATTTTTTAAGTCAGCCCAGGCGCGTATCCAGAATTTTTTTCGGGAGGGGCTGATGAACATTTATAAACATAGTAATACAGTAAAATAAAAAATGGTGGGTAAGTGGATGTCGCTCTGCTGTACAGTAGGTTAGAAGTGGGTCACTGTATAATGGACAGTATTAAATTTGAATTCAATGATATAATATCACTGTATAAGAAAAACGATTCTGAGCGGAGACGGTATATCAGTCTATGTATTAGACATATAATATATACTTATCTATGGTATTAAAAAAAAAATTGACCTATAATAGGTACTTATAATAAATTCCAAATTAATCATATCATAATATCTATTAGGTACTTATAAGTTATAACGCGTTATACATCAACAAAAAACCGTGGTAAAATCATAGATATATAATAGTATACTTTAGAAGTTTCAAGTACCCACGAATAATATTATACAATCACAACAAAATAACTAAAATAGTTATCCTAGGTTTTTAATATGGAATTTCGTCCAAATTTGTACTTAAAATGACTATAAAAATAAACTGTGTAAATGTATTTTTTAAATTAACAGAATTAATTACTTATGTGGAATCTTGTTTATAATTTTTAATTCTTAGATACAAAAATTGAACATTTTATACATTTTTAACTACAAAATAATTTTTCAAATTAAAATTTGATAAATTTTGTCAAAATTTGATATTTAAATGCTTATAAAAAAAAATTGTGCCTATGTTTTTTTAATATTTTTCAACTGATATTGTAACAATATATCAGGAGCTTTGTATTAAATTTATACACTTTTTGGCCCAACAGATAAAACTTTATTGATATTTATAGAAAAAAAAACTAAAAAAATTGAAAACTGACCATGTCTGTACACAGCTCAAAAAGAATCAAATTATTTTCAAAATTTATGGTGTATACGAAATGCTAATATAACATTCAGTAAAATTTCATGTATCTGCAGTTATTCGTTTTTGAATTACAACAAATAAGGAAATCGCTACATGAAAAATCGAGTGATATCC
>NW_021770944.1:11900-31107 GCF_005508785.2 Acyrthosiphon pisum | reverse complement strand
CCATTTGTAAATTGTTTTATTGTTATTTAAAATAGCGTCAATCTGTGTTGGTGTGAATAATTTTGAAAATATTGTATGAATCCGTGAATTAAAAGTACCATCTATTTTATTAAGGGAATCCTGTAATTTTGTTTTTGAGCTTTTTGAATAGAAATTATTTCTTTTAATTTAATTTGTTCATTTTTAAGTTTTTCGTTTTCCTGTTTATATTTTTCTATTGTTTCCTGCATTCTGCATGTAAATAAAGGAATTATATGTTAGCTTATAGAATAAAATTTAATCATGTGCATCATAATTGTATTTATTTAATTGAATACAGCTTTAATCTACTTGTGTAATTGAATATATTTACATTTTACATTATACATTTTATAATATTAAACGTAATTGACAAACAATAACATTTTAGTAACATTATTTATCTTACAACATAGAGCAAAACTACAAACATAAATTAGCATAACAAAATTTAAAAAAATACATTTATTTATACAAACATAAAACATTAATACAATAAATTATCATCATGCTATATTATGTTATTTCATCAAGCTATATAAATATATATTACCTAATACTAATATAAAAAAAAGAAAAGAAAAGAAAACGAAGACATTTTTGGAATTGTATTAACCAGTTTTGATTTAAAAAGTCATCAGGTTAAAAATTAAATAAAGTTTATTATGTTAGACTAGAATTTTCTACACATTTTACTATTCTTATGTAAGAAAATGCAATTTAATATGTATAACAGTAGGTACTGACTTGTTCATAACTAAAATTGTTATTAATTAATACTAAAAAATATAAACTTTATTTTAATATTCTTAAAAATAAAATTTCTTCAATTACAGTATTTGCAATATTAAAAACTTGTTATTAATCTCATAGGTATTTTAAAATAACCAACCTAAAAACATTAATAACATAAATTTTTAACATATTAACACAAAAGGTTCAGAAGAAATAACATAAATTGTCCAGAATTTGTTGCATGCATTTATGAAATTGGTACTTTTGATTTGTTTCTTCTACGGATATCACATTGGTATCTAACATGTCATTTTCAACTAAACTGTGTGTCTCCAACTCATCACATAAATCACCAAATTCGAACAGGGCTGAAATTATCATCATTACAAAGTTGATTGACATTGGTGAAACATTAGAATTATTATTTATTATGTACATTTCTTTCTTAGATTCAGTTATTTCAAAAATTCCACTAGATGTCTTAACTGCGGCAGGAGAATGGTTTTTAAGTGGTGTTAATTCATTAGCATGTAATTTTTCTGCATAAGGAATATCATGATATTCCATTCCATGCTTACTATAAAATAAAAAATGTTTTGTACATGGGTACATACCAAAATAATATCTAAAAGAAACATTACGTCAAAGGTATTGCATCTGGTTTTAATTTTCTCCGATTTTTAGGAGAATACAAACCAACTTTTTGTGCATATGATTTTTCCTCTATGGAATATGGAGCAAAATGAAGAGAACAAACTACGCCTAGAAATAACAAATTAAATTCTAACCTGGCTAAAACAAACAATTGTAGAGATTAAATAAATTCTAATATTAAAATTCAAGTATGTACCTGTTTCAAAATTTATATTCGGTACTTCACATCCTCTCCTAATTTGCCTAGCCCATCTTTCTCTCATTTCTGGGTTTTTAGGAAATCTGTGAAGATGTACTCTAGGATCTTTTGTTTTGTTTTTCATTTTGCTACCACTGACACACCCTTCATACACACAAACTGGCATGATAACCAATGAATTGAGTAGTGACTAGTGAGTACCTAAACAAGAGAAAATATAAAATTTATTAAAATTTGCGCAGCCAAATTTCAAAAAAAAGGATAAAAATTTCAAATTATTTTAAATTCAATGTTATCACTTATCATGTTATCAAACTTCACAATATATAAAAGTATGATTATATCAGCCAATAAGAAACGGCGCACGCTGGCCGCCATACTTGCGCAGTCTCTTATAAAATGGTGATACCCCAGTTCTCCCGGAGTGATAAGAATAAAAAAAAAAAACAAAAAAAAAATCGGAAATTTTCGAAGTCACCAATACCAACTTAGAAAATGAAAAATCCCACCAATATATCCGCAACTTTAGTACCAACCTACTAACAATATATGTCCCCAAAAATTCTCGTATTCAAATTTATTTATTTTCAAATTCAAATTTCAATATTATCAAATAGTTATTAGACATTAGGTTTCGAAACCAAAATAAGTGCTTTTGGTGCATGTATTTCGGAAAAACCGTGGAATAAAAATATTTCTCGAAATAATCTACATAATGAGAATCTCATGATGTCCTCACCATAGATAAAAGATTATATATATATTATATATATTATATTGGTCCTCACAATATAGAATACATATTTCTCTTTTTTTTACTTATACACGATTTGTTATTTATGTATATAAGTATATTGCGTACACACTTTAAATTACTACCTTCTTATATGTATATATGTACAAACACTGAATTATAGATAAGATAAATTAACTCACTCTGATTGTTAGGTATCCGATGAACGAAGGAAGAAGAAATAGGTTTAATATTGATTTACTTATATTAATATATCAGAGATATTTAAAAAAAATACATTAATTATTTAAGACACAAAAATATTATACTGAATATATATTATGTAGCTCATCGCGTATGACTACCACCAAGAGCGTACTCAGGGTACAGGGAGTGTTGTGCAGATCAGGCTGATGGGTGTCAGACGACCGGATGGAACAGCTTATTTAGATAAGGACATCACATTATATGACACAAATGTCTATATTCTAATATCTAAACATCTGTGTGACTGTATATATTAAAATGTATATTTTATTGAGGATTATGAGGGAAATTCTTTTTAGTATTATTTATAAAGAGTAGCTATCATTGAAACATGATATTAATGAATATTTAGCACACAGATCAAACTTCATAACCACTTCACTTAATGCATACATGTTTTATTGGTGCGATGGTGCGGACGCAAAGATATTCATTAGTGCACATTTGATAGATATAAGGCCCGGCTGGTTTCAGCATGGGCCCAAACAAAAATTATTATATAAAATGTATGTAACCAATAAAATTAATTTATTTAAAAAAATATATTACTTACCGGTCAGTATATCAAATAATCAGTAATTACCAGGTTTTATGTTAATTGGGTTCTCATTCACATAAGCAGATGTAAAATAATATAATTCACGATTTTATAAATGACAATTAATATTTAATAACGATAACATTATTAATTCAAACAAACAAATCAATATTGTGCAAATTGAATAAAAGTTAAACAATGGTGTATTGGTGTACAATAATTTTAAAGTAATTATGAAATAAATTAAATTTTTTAACTAATTAAAACAATTATATGTTCAGCGCCATCTAGTGTTGGATTTAGACTTAGTCAACTGTTAACAGAGTGTGATTTAACAAAAAAATAATTGGTAAATTAGTATATATTTATAAACATAAGACATGAGTTTAACTTAACATAATATTCTTTACTATTTAACTGAAAAAGCTAAGTTTTCTAATGGTTTCTTTAACTAAGTAATTACATTCTGAAATACTGTGTAAGTAGTTATGTAATTCAATAGAGAAAATTAACATTGAACTTGTTAATGCTTACCATTACAGAGGTTTACTAAAACTGGACTATTGTAGTACTTCAGTACTTGGGTAACATTGAATTTATACATAATAAATGAAGTAAATATTAATATCTAATAATAACTATTTAGCGAAACCCGTATAATACAGAATACCTAACAACTTTGATAATTGTTGAAGAAGTATCGTTGATAAATAAAATTAACATATTAATTACTTATAAAATTATTATAAGTAAGAACACAAATATACATAAATTTACAAAATATAACCTTAATGGTAAAAAGTACTTATGATGGGTAGATATATGGTTAGTTTCCATAATAGATGTATGAAACTATGAACTGAAGAATAGATGTTGAGTAGTCCATGTTAGTCACTGTTATTTTAGTTCTGAAAAATCTGTTTTGCTGACTATACCAAACAAAAAAATAACATAAACGTAAACAAAAACCTTTTGAATTTATTTTAAGTTTGAAATAACTATTAACAATGTTATATGATTTATCATGAAACACTTTAGAAGGCATTATACTATTTAATAGCCTTCTAATACTAGTAGACAGAGCATATAAGAATGAAGGGTTAGAGTAGGTAGTGCAGTTTATGGAAATTTGCGTTACGGTAATATATATATTATATTAAGTTATACACAGTTTATTGTATCATATAGTGTGCATGCACCGTGTAATTCGGTAACATCCAAACTAACCACTGGAACTACATCCATACTCCGTCTACTAGTATATATTAAAAGGCAAACTATGAAAAATATAGATAATAGTATAACACAATATGCAATACAATATACATAGACATAGTTGAACATATGAAACTAAAAACTTAGGTAATAAATTACATTAATATTATCTAGTATATTATATACTTAAGATTATAAATTAAATAATATCTTGATCTTTAAAATGGTTTATCTATCATGATGAAAATGAAACATAAAACAATGAAGCGGACAGAAAACAAGATAGTAATTCAACACTGCATTTGAGTAGGTACAATGTAAAAATAAAAATAAAATGGTTACTAATAAATATCAATAATAAAGTGTATTATGATTTTATAAGGGTTTGATTAATAATAAAGTAATAAATGATAATTAATTTAATAAGTATTCATTTTTTTATTATTTATTACATGGCAAATTAACTTTATATATTTATTATATTAATATTATTTTATTAAATTGGATTAAATTCAACAAATAAATAGGAGACTTAAGTAGTTGTGTTTTTTTAGATGATTATTATTTATTAATTATTAGAACTGAACATAAATACTTAACCATCATACTTTTTTTCCAATTAGGCAGTATAGATGATAGTCTCTCATATTTTCTTATTTGTTTCAGCCTTGTAAAAATACTTTCAAAATTGTATTTAAATACAGATACAAATATATCAATTAAAAAAAAGTATTTGAGATATAATAAATTACTTGGCATGTATATAAATACTTTACAGATGGGTACTTTTTTAATTTTACCTTTTCATATGTACAAGTAAATATGAAAATTAAATCTTGTAATTAGTAATTATACTAATAAATAATTTAAAGTTGTAATGTCACATTAAAGTATCATTAGAACTTTGTAGTTAGAACTTACATTTGTGTTATGAAGGTTTGAGTGTGATTGTTGTGGAAAGAAGATACTAGATAGTAGTAATAGTAGTGCAAAATTTCAACTTTGTTTTTTCAATAGTGTTAATTCTTTCTCGATACATGATTGTCAATATTGTACCTAGAAATAATTACACAGTTCTATAAAATGAAATCCAAATAATAGATGTGGTAGGTAAGTACTAAGTAGGATGTAGTCAGTGTTACAAATTACAAATTACTGTAACAAAATTACTTTTGCAGTAACGCTGTAGTAATTTCATTATATTTTATTCAAATTAACACAATTCAAACGGAATTACCTTTTTTAAGTAATTTCTATAGGGTAATTTATTATTTTCCACCTTATTAAAACAAGTAATGAATGTAGAATGTATAGCAAAAACTAGGATATTCGAGAAAAATTAAAAATCAATAAAATGTATTTACGATTCTTTACTTACTATTTTTTTTTTTTTTTATAGGTCCTTATAAATCGTTATGGACTGATAATGCATTTTATTCGTAATGCCCTACTTTTTGAATGAAAAATTAAAATTACGTGATAAAAACAATGTCGAGTAGCGCAAATTTAATTTAAATAATAATATTGAATGTAACGAGTAATGTAATTTTACCTATTGCGTCACATACTTTTCAAGCCAATATCCTTAGAAAAGAGATTAAATAGTTTTAATGTATCTGTTAACTTGTTTCAGATGTATCATAACCAATAAGTAATTTATTATAGGGATTTTAATACTATATATACAGAACTTACATGATTTGAGTTATGAAGGTTTGAATATGATTGTTGTAACTTGTAAATGGCATATTAAGTTTAACTTGGTTTTTGCAATGGTTTTAATTCTTTGTAGATACATTTTACCTAGAAATAATACACTGTTGTATAACATAAAATTTACAGAATACACAAGCAGATTAGTAGCCATAATGTATGTACGACTTACGACAATTTGAGGTGAACTGTTTAAATTTGTAATTTGTATACTGCACACGACAGTGAACAATGAACATATTGTACAGAACCTACTTAAAAAGTAAAAAATTAAATAATTAACAAATTAAATAAAAAATACCAAAATATTAACGAATAATTATTATTATTTACATTTGAATTGAAATTTGAATTATTGAACATAACCTCAATTATTGTTTGATGACATTTGAAGTGGTAACCATCTACAACCTAAACCATGGTTACACATGTTAATAATTCATTATCATAATTTAAAATCTATGACTATTTGATAAAGAAAATTTAGAATGGTTCTTTGATTTTTTTTATGGTTTTTGAAAGCTATCTATTTAACAACTGGAAAATTTGTTACACCGACCATTTAAATGGAATCTCCATAAAATTCTCCATCGAAAAACTTTAGATTTCACCATTTCTCGTTCTCCTATGTGGGATTAATCCCACCCACAAACAGACGACCACAATAATTCTGAATAGAGTACATACCTAATATTATAATATACATATTCTGTCATATACTAATTTACTATGCGTTTATATCTATTGTCCAGTGTTAATAAATTTCAAGACATGTCATATTATAGTATTATAACAGAATACATTTAGTTATAAACATTTTCGAGACGTATACATCATAAACTTTGATGATTGAAATTTAAAGTTCATCAATTATACAAAAAATTGTTCATGTTTAACACTCTTAAATATATTTATTATCGATGTGATTATATGAATAGGTAACTACTTCTAGGAAAACTACTGACATAGAAAGTTGTATTTTGCAGGCTTAATTACCAAATGCGAACTAACGTATAAATATGTTATAACTTATTGTTTTTAAAGTTCAATAAATATATAAGTTGTAGATGACGTTCACATAAGAAAATATTATACTTTTAAGTTCCCCAACTTTCGGTTTAGGCCCTTCTAAAATGTACTCCCGGAATCGGGGGTCCTCGAATCCCCCCCCCCCCTTGGGTATATTTTGGAAACGGTTAGGTTTTTGTACGACGTTTCTGAAATTTGAGATTTATATAGTTTGGAGGTCAGTGATCAAATTCGGCGTCATGTGTCGAGACCATAGGAGCCGTTTTTCTCCGTCTTTTGGGGCTTTGAAATTTTAAAATTTGTGTTTTTCGGGGTTTTCGGTACAAACACTTAGGATTTTGGTTGCGGCGAGCCGTTTTTGTAGTTGGACGTTATAGAGGACTTTGCGACATATCGATGGGTACCAAGATCGAGGTCATCTGACTTTTGGTTCGGGAGTTATGATTTTTAGAGTGGTTTTTGTACTTAAAAAATTACGTAGTTAGGTGTATTTTGGATTTTGGGTTTTCGTTTTATCATTACGAAACTCGAAATTCTGATCTTTTAGTGTACGAAGATTCAAAAAGGCTCTATGGTTGAAGTACGTACGACCATTATTTCGCCCGTAATCAGAGTAGCAAAAAGTTGAAAAACTAAATTTGTGATTATTCGTATACCCAGAAGTTTCTTTATGGTATACGCCTGTATAACGTTTTAAAAAATTATTATTTTGAACTTTTTTTTCACATTTATATTAGTAGGTGTGTTACTCACTATTTATTAATGTAAATCGATAGGTATATAAGGATAAAATATTAAAACTTATAAAATAATAGCCAATAGGTCAATTCACTTTAATATATATATTTGAGTTAACCACACAAAATTGGATGTACATTTTGAAGTACTAGCGCCTTTAATATGGGTAGTATCGTCTTGAAATCTTTGAGGTTTAATACAGTGACACTTCTAGATCAAATTTATGTTCTCAAAAAAGCCACGTCTCGTATTTAAGTTTAAGAAATTAGTAAAACAAAATTTCCCGCCAATTTTTTTTTGAAAAATTCAAACTTTGATCACAACATTTACCCCCTTAATAATTGAGTTAATAAACTTTTAAAAATCTGGAACTGGTCTAGAGACGCTTCTGCTTCGATCCTCGAAGGTTTCAAAAAGATAATACTTTTTTTGAAGGATTTGGTTTTTTCAAAATCGTAATATATCGAGAAAACTTAAAAACTTCAATATTGATCGTATCGTCTTGAAAACTTAAAGGTTCAATGCAGTGACACTTCTAGATCAAATTTCTGTTCTCAAAAAAGACGAGACACGATTTTAAGTTTGAGAAATATGTAAAACAAAATTTCCCGCCAATTTTTTTTTTTAAAAATTCAAATTTTGATCACGTAATTTACCTCCTTAATAATTAAGATAAAAAACTTTTACTAGCTGGAAAATGATCTAGGTGCACTTCTGCTTCGATCCTTGAAGGTTTCAAAAAGATAATACTTTTTTTGAAGGATTTGGTTTTTTCAAAATCGTAATATATCGAGAAAACTTAAAAACTTAAATATTGATCGTATCGTCTTGAAATCTTAAAGGTTCAATGCAGTGACACTTCTAGATCAAATTTCTGTTCTCAAAAAAGACGAGACACGATTTTAAGTTTGAGAAATATGTAAAACAAAATTTCCCGCCAATTTTTTTTTTTAAAAATTCAAATTTTGATCACGTAATTTACCTCCTTAATAATTAAGATAAAAAAATTTTACTAGCTGGAAAATGATCTAGGTGCACTTCTGCTTCGATCCTTGAAGGTTTCATAAAGATAGGACTTTTATTGAAGGATTAAGGTTTTTAGATAGGGTTTTCAAATTCGTATTATATCGAAAACCTAAATCATTCAATATAAGTCCTATCGTTATGAAACCTTCAAGGATCGTGTCAGTCAACCCTTGAGATCAAATTTCTGTTCACGGAAAAGTCGTGTATCGATCTGAAGATTGACAAATTGGATAAACGAAATTGCCGCTAATTTTTTTTTGAAAAATTCAAATTTCGAAAAAATCATTTACAACCCATATAATTGAGCTAACAATTATTTTTTGAGTTGAGGAATGATCTTGGTCGCATCTTATTCGACCCTCAAAGGTTTTATAAAGATAGGAAGATTTAAGAATTTCCAAAATCGTAATATAAACCTGAGAGCAAAATCCCATATTTTAGACCAAAAACCAATCACAACTACGAAAGCCTATAGGTACGTTAAACAATTTTCTAGAGTACAACATTTTTATATATTCAATGGTTTACGAAATTACCAGAGTAGAAATTGCAGTCAATTTGCCAGTTAAAACACTTTTTACACTATATAGTATAAATGTTTTAATCATAGAGTAAAGAATATAATAAAATACATAATGTATTCATTATTCTAAGTATTTTCCATAGTAAAAAGTGTTCCTTTTTTTAATTCGTTTTTTTTTTCAAGTTTAGTTTAACTTTACAGTTAATATTTTTTTTCTTTAGTAAATTATCTATTTTTTTATAAATATTAATAATGCATACAATTAGTTTATATAAATTATAAATCCATTTGCTTATTCACAGAATAAACAGTAATATCTCCATGTACTAGCAACATCATAGGAGTTATTAGTTTTTACAACTTTTAATTGATTTCTTAATGGATACAAAAAGTTTGTGTTGCTACATTATAATATGTACAATGAACATAAATTAAATTGCAGCACCCCCTAAAATCCAAGCTTGTGTTGGGGGAGCGGTTCTTATCAGTTACAATTTATAGACAATAGCATAAGTAATAGTATTTATTAAAATAAAAAAGTATAGTAAAACATAGTATAAAGTATCTATTTTTTGTTCAAATAATAGAATCGAAGTATCATGAGCAAAACTTAGAATTTCAGTATATAAGCAGTGTAGGGGAGTAACTTAACTTAAGTTACAAGTTACTGTAACAAAATTACTTTTTAAGTAATTTGATGGTAATTTAATTACATTTTATAATAGACAGGTATATAATAATTAATAATACATTCATTTTTTTCGTACATGGGACTCAAAATGTCTTAATGCGGGCTTGGATACAAGGGGGGAAGAGGGCGTCTCCCCCCCCCCCTTGGGCTGTCTTTTAACGTTGTTTGTTATCATTATATTTGGCTAAACCAAAAAGTTATTCAATTTTTGAAAATTCACCGCCCCCCACCCCTTGAGTGACTTCTGGATCCACTACTGAGCGTTGTTGGAACTATAATTAATAATAATAATAGTGTAAAAGCAAAATAAGTATTTGTTATAATTTCATATTGTTGATTGTCATTATTTAGTTTATATTGTGTTGTCATATTGACAACATGGTTATTAAGCTCCAGTGATATTTAAAAAAAAAAGTAACTTCTATTGTAATTGAGTTACTTTTAAGACTCAAAAATAATGTAACTTGACCAAATAAAAGAAAAGTAACTTAAAAATAACTTAGTTACAATTTTGATAAGGAATTAGTAATGTAACTTAATTACCCAAAATAAGTAACTTCCCCAACACTGTATATAAGTTAATGGGAATTATAACACAAATACCTGCATGTTCAAATTTATTAATTAATAGTTTATGAACACTATCAAAAGCTCTCTGAACATCTAAAAATATGCCCATTACCTCATTATTGTTAATATTTTTCCTAGCAATGTGGTCAACTTTAAAAAGTGCACCTATAGTAGAAAATCCACATATGATACATAAGATGTTTTCTACTTCTACATAGTAAAATATATACTGCATAGTAGTATAGAACCTAGTGCCTGAATCAGTAGTATTCTTGTTGAGTATTATTTTATATTGTATAAAAAGTAACATCATGTTGTGCAATAATAACATTGTTGCTATTCGCAAATTGTAAATCACGCCATACATGTGTTATAAGGTCAATTGGCCACTTGTATAAAAACCCGACTTTTAGCATACTGTAGACACTATATTATAATATTACTTATTACTAAAAGTAGTGTAGTCAATTTTGTCTAGATCTATCTACAAACATAATCCTAAACTCAACAATTCTGCATACCAAATTTATTAGTAACATTATTATGCAAACATAATTGGTATCTCAAATTCTTAAAATCCATTTAACTGTTATATTTCAATGAAATAACTAGATTTCATACTTACAAACATCAATAACATAAAAGTAGTAATTTAAAGTTATACACTAGTGTTGTCTAACGTCCAAGGATTTTATAAGGAAGAATAAGTTTGAATAGTAAGTATAATATTTATATTATATTTTTTTTATTAATTTAACAATATAAGCTTGTTGATTAAATACACTGTGTCTCTACTCTCTATTATTTGTCCGTAGTGGACTTGTTATTTTATTACAAAAAAAAAAAAAAAAAAATTCAAGGATATGGCCCAATTTGACCAAAAACATAACCATCATTGAAGTGGCCCGTTCTCCTCAAGAATGCCAAAATGTCATGATCTCTATTGAGTTGCTGAACATTTTCCCTGATAATTCTTGTTGTGTTTTCTCTTCCTGCTCTCGAACGCATATCTCTGATCTGTGGGATTAAATAAATTATTTAATTTGTTAATTAAATGGCATACACATTTTAAGAAAATTACTTGTAAGTTTCTTTGCCGTTGTCCAAATTCTACAAAAAATTGATTTTCAATTATAACTAGCCTCTCTGTAAATAATAAAAATGAACACATTACATTAGTATGCGGTAATAAATTACAAATTATAATAAAATGTTTCACAGAAACAAATCAACACTAGCTAATCAAGACATTAAGAGGAACACATAAGGTGATTAATACCAAAGGTAGGCAAATTAAGGAAAATAATTAACTTAAGTCAAGTTAAGAAAACACAAGATTGATAAGTTAACAGTTAATTAATCATAAATTTAACTAGATAAGTAAGTTATTATGGAAAAAAATATTAACTTAACTTTAAATTTTTAACTAGTAAATTGCCTACTTTTGATCAATAACATAATTGAAGTGTTCAACACAAATATAATACATCAGCAAATATTAGTTGCATGCAATACTAATAATTATAAATACAGTACTCACAAAGTATTATATAAGCATACAAAATCAGTTATAGATAGTGAAATAAGTAGTTTTCAAAAAATGAAAATAATAATAATAATGATGTATTTCAAATACATGAATAACTTATCTTTACTTTTCCCATGACGTTGATCAATCTATAAATACAGCACAAACATAGAACAGATTTCAATATAATAATACCGATGTATTTCAAATACATGAATAACTTATCCTCTATAACTTAACTAATCTGTAAATATAAAATAAACATAAAAATATTTAGAAATACAGTAGAGATTAAGACAATATTACATAGAGATAACTCATTAGAAACTACGTCAATAACTCACGTAGGAAATCCCAAATGTTAGGGTGGGTACCCATTTGCTTTAGTAAAGTTGAATGGAACGATTCTAAATTATTGTTTGTACGGTGGTCTTCTCCAAAGACACTAAATTTTTTTGGTCCAATTTGGTTAATCCAAAAACCAAGGATATAATTCTCCAAAAAACTATCTACAATGACTTGCAATTCAGGAAATTGTTGGGCATACCGTACTATGACATTGTATCCATCTAATACACAAATATTTGGACACAGTGGATTGTTTCTTGTGGCAGGCAAGTGAGGAAGAGCTAAGACCTGATAAAAAATGTATTAGACTAAGACATGATAAATTTCATATATAAATTTTAAAAAATCACCATTCTAAGAATTCTAGCTGCTTCTTCATGCGTTCGGATTAAATTTAGTACATTGTTCAATTTTCTATGGCAGTATCGCACGATACTCTGTGTGAAATGAAACCAACAACAAACTAATCTGCTTGTTGGAAAAATTTGTTCAACTGCATTCATCAGTGCTTTTTCATAATCGGTCACAAACCGAACTCTGTCGTAATTTAAAGGTAACATTTGTCTGATAATTCTAAGTACACCACAGTATGTCTCTTCAGTCATACTCCCCAAAAGTACATACACCATTGGAAATGCCTAAAACAGAAAAAAATAATGTTGAAATAATAGATACTGACAACAGTGATATTTAATATTATGTACTTACAACACTATTGTATACTATTTGAAATGTCAAAAGACATTTTAAGTCGGTTGGGTGACTAGGTACAGTTTTAAATGTTTCATCAATACCAACCAAAGTCACAGAGTTTAAATCTTCTCTGTACAGTTCTATTGCAACCCTGTTTGCAAATACAACTCCTACACTTCTTCCATTGATGACTACCTCTTGCTGGAAAAATCTTGAAGGTGGCGTTTGCAATGTTTGAGAATAGGCGGGATATTGTGGATTATTCAATGTTATGGCAAGTGCATGTATGTCTTGTGGTATTGCTGGTCGTTGCAAACTTCTCATCGCACCTACTCTTCTAACAGCTTGTAGATGAGTATAATTACAAGCGGCCTCCGCATGTCTTAAGACCACAAAAACCATGATTAATATATAATAATATATATTATTAAAAAAGAAAATATGTTTGTCTAAATGTATAAGTACAAGAGTAATAGACATTTATTAGTTAATGAAATACAACTTACTGGATAATTTCATTGTTGTAAATAGTTCTTACAGATGCTGTTGTATTGGTTGGGTCAAGTCCCTTATTACCAATTGCTTCTCTCAAGTATGGTACATGTAAGTCTATATCGTCGGCCCGATGGTTGTGAGGATTAATGAGTGAAATTCTGTTGTCCATAATATCTCTACTTACTGATGCCGTACCATAACACATTGGATGTCTGCGGTTTTTTTGCCTCTCACAAACTAGTGAAATGGTGTTGACCAGAAGCTCACGTTTGTAGTATTTGAATTTCAAATTGTCTACATAGATAGTTGAATTACGTCGAATTCCAGGGAGTGTTCTGTATGTTTCAGGCGGTACTCCTTCAACTATAACATCTGCAACTACAGCTACATCTTCTTCTTCTACTAAGGGGGGTTCTCCATCTTCTTCTACGGGTTGTTCCTCTTCTTGTGGTTCTCCAGGTATTACATGTTCTTGTTCTTCATTTGCTTCACCATCTTCTTCTTCATCTTGGGGCCCAATCTCAACAAAGGGCATTTGTTGGATATAATCGTGATCTTGCAAAATTACTGCTACATCTGGAACACCAAATTCTTCATCATCGTGGTTGCCTGCAATGACATAATCATGTTCTCTCAGCGCCATTTCAGGACGCGTTGCTAAAAAAAAAACTTAAAAGAATATTAAACAAACAAAAGTTATTTATAAATTAAAGGTTAGTTTAAAAAAAACCGGTTCTGATTGTCGCAGTTGAAGGCAGTATGAATCAGGGTTGGTCTTGAAAAAAACCGCTTTTTGTTGTCGCTGTTGAAGGCAGATGAATCAGGGTTGGTCTTAAAAAAAACCGTTTTTGGTTGTCGCAGTTGAAGGCAGGTAAATCGCAGGTAAATCGTAAGTAAATCAAGCTACAGAAAATAAAATAAAATTAGTATTAGTAAGCAACACAGGTATGATAAAATATCTAAGCAATAAAATTATTATTGGTTACATTTACATAGTACATAATTAATTATTATTGGTTACATTTACATAATACATAATTAATTATTTTCTTTATGAAAATTGAATACTTCAGTTAAAAACATACATAATTGAAGTATTTAATCAATAATAAATTTTTTTAAATATTCACATTTAAAGCACACCATTTACCACCTGGCCCAATTAAGTTAAAAAACTTTGACAATCTGAGAAATAAACTAAAGATACATTCAATCCTTGAAGGTTTGCTAAGATAGGAAAAATATTTTAAAATTTTTGTTTTTGCGACTTTTGAATGAATATATAAATTAATTTTGCATTATAAGCTTAGTTGTTTGATTTAACATCAAAAAAATAGGTATTAGCGTACATTCTTTGCATCCATGTATCAGCAAAAAAAAAAAAAAGTTCCCATCAATAATCGTTATTCAATTTCAGACAGTATCAAACATTTATTTGAAAATATATTAAATGTAGTATTTTTATGGTTCAAACATTGTAAAATTAAAAATAGTAAGCAAAAAATAAACATTCTCAAACAGGACTGTCTAAACTGTTAATACACAAATGAAGGGAATTTTAATTTTGTTAAATTAACAATTGTTGGTTCTAACACATTAATACTAAGGTTCCATTCAAAAATTGTAAATATTTAGTTACACTAAATCAGTAATACAGGGCCGATATTATACAATATGATTTAAGTTTTTTTTTTTAATTTGGAATTATAATTTTTAAAACAAATCATTGTGGTTATTATTCTCAATTAAATTGTTGACATTAAAAACTGAGAACATATCAACATTTTGAACTTGAAATAAGGGACTGAAACATCCCAATTATTTTAAAAAAAGTGACAAGTTTCAGATTAGTAATCCTATAATAATCCCTTAGTCCCCAGAATGTGTAGGCTTGAACAACACATCAAGTAACTATCAAAACAGCCATCACAACAAGGTCCATGTTTACAGTATGAAATTCATTTGGATAAATTTTAAGAGCAGCATTCAGTATTGTCAACTCTGGAATGATAGAAAATTAGATTTTAATAATTTCGAGCTTTGTTATAATCAATTCGGACAATTTTGTTGTTGGCATGATGCCAAAAATACTGGTGTTTAATGAAAATGTATTGACCTTACGGTGACAATAGAAAAATGCTGATTGTAATGTGCCTGTTGGGTGTCACCCTGTCTAAAGAATTCAAAATGTATTCTCAATGTTCAATAATAGAAAACCCCAAAATATAAGTACAAGTTTGGTATCATATTATTGAATGTTCACAGGAAATGTTGCATTTCTTTAGTCAGGGTGATATCTGACGGGTACATTTTTCTATTGTTACCATGGAAAACATACATTTTCATTAAAAAACGGTGTTTTAGGTACCATACCAACAACAAAATTGATTATAACAAAGCTCAAATTATTAAAATTTAATTTTCTATTATACCTGAGTTTATTGATTCTTTCACATTCATGACACATGTATTCACCTGATAAAAAAAAATAAAATAAAATAAAATAAAATAAACATTTTATCAAATATAAAAATATATATTAATTAATATTTTATTTAAGTCAACTCTACAATTTAGATAAAAACTACTAATTGTTTTTTAATAGATTATAGTCAATGAAATAGAATATTATAATTCATATTATTATGTATTCGACTTTCGATTCAATGATAGAGTACCTACATAAAATACCAAAATATTACCTAAAAATATAATTATTATTTGTTACAAAAAATTTTGATGCATACTTAGGTAAATTTGTTTTGGTTTTTAGAATACTTGAACCCCATTATTATGTTTAAAAATATTTAACATCTGAAAATAAATGGTTATTAATTGTTTGACTAAGTAAGTTTGTGATTATAAATAATTTATTATTTGATTAACAATCATTAAGAACAAAATGTACCTATACCTAATTTTATTCATATACTGGAATTTTTACAAACATAACAATAGGACATGTATTGACATACTGTAATTATACCATTACTGCAGTAATGCCTGCAAAAGCATACAATAACATTATTTTATTAATATATATACACTAATAATATATTATCAAATAAGACAAAAGTAATATAAAACAATCATAGATTAGCAATACATATTTTAGAATTTTTAATAAAGTTCTAAGCTGATAGATTCTAAAGTAGAGTATGCAGACATTTCTAACCGGGTAGTCATACATAATTATTAAATATAACACATTACATAATAGTATCTATTTTCGTGATTAACACTCACATACGTATAATATATTATAATCTTATTCACGTCTAACTGCCCAAGTTATAAAACTATTTCAGTTAGGGAATGAATATAATTTAACTACATTTACCATACTAAAAAAGTATTTTAAAAATACAAATAAAATTGTTGATTATCATGATAATATTAAATATTGAGGAGTCAAGTACTTAACATGAGTACATGCTTATGAGTAGATGAGTAGGTACTAGGTACACTTTGTTTCTAAAGGCTTTAAGCCTCGTTCACACAGTGACACTAATGATATTGTGTGTCGTGACACCAGCTAGCGCGGTATATCTTATTCGTTGAATATTACGATACTGGTATCATGCAACTGTCGCCGTGTGAACGAGGCTTAAGACGGGTATACAAGGTATAAGTAGAAATGTACTGCATACACTTTCGAGCACATGACCAAACAGATGTATAATGGACCGTGCATTACAAACTTATTATTTAAGTGAAAAATGTAAAAGTACAGGTTATACTCACGTTTAACTTTGTTGAACTTTCTTTCAACATCGAACAGGCATGTGCAATCATTATTTGACTATAGTACTTGCAACTTGGTGGTGAAGAAACTATAGACTTGAGGAGCCTGCAGCGGCTACCAACGTCCTACAACTTATTCTTGATTCCCTGTCAAGAGTATGGTGAAAACCATGACGAAACAATATTTGGATATATAATATTCGAAATAATATTTATTTCGTCATGGTGAAAACGTTGTGACAATACAGATCACTGTAGTACAACAGTTTCATGTCACGGAACACCACGGTGTATACGTAGTGAACAATATTGTAACAACATTTTCCACACACTCTACGTGCGCAAAACAAAAAAAGTGGGTAAGCTTACGGGAAATAGAGTAAAGTGTCCCACACGTACACCGTAAAGGCGTAAAATGACGCAAACGGCGGTTGAATAACGGAAATTAACGGTCATAAAAGACGAATACATGATTTTCGTTTACGGATAAATTACGGATAAATAATTGTATGAATTCAGTGCAGTGCGATAAATTCATAAACACAAAATTCGTATTAAGATAGTTTTGAGAGGCTAACAGTTGGTACTTTTTTTTTATTTTTTTTTTTTATCATATTTCTTATCTCACTCCGGGAGAACTAGTAGGTACCCTTATAAAATTCGTAATGTTGCTGACATACCTGGTTATTTTATCATGCGATTGACTTGTTTTCTACGACCCGCCGGGAACACACGGACGGACACGACCGACGTCCCCGCGAGTTGTAACCAGACAATATATACGGAATATTAATTCTCTTGCCGTGTTCATTATTAATTGTGTCGGTGACGTTTTTTTTTTAATAAAACACCGACCTTTACATTAAACCACCAAATTGTGTTTTTCTTTTTTTTTTCTCTTCTTGTTTTCCCTCAAAATTTTACCTAGAGGTAACTTCAAGAACCACCCACGCGGCACCCCACAGGTCCGCATCACTATGTGAGAAATTGTAATATACAATAAATGGAATTTATTAGGGATTAGTGAATCTATAAAGATTCACGAAGAAAAAATAGAGCTGAAATATCGAGGGGTAAACCACTATTAAAAAATGTGTACACTAGATTTCAGATTTCCAAAGATTTCAAGAGATTTCCATAGATTACCAAAGATTACTAGAGATTTCCAAAGATTACCAAAGATTACTAGAGATTTCCAAAGATTACCAAAGATTACTAGAGATTTCCAAAGATTACCAAAGATTACTAGAGATTTCCAAAGATTACCTTTAAAATAAAAAGTAAAAATATACATATTGGGCCTGTATGATATAATATAATATAATATGTTATGGTTATGTTAGGTTAGACGTATATTATAGGCATTCTGAAATACCAAGAAAAGGTTTCATTTAATTTATGGCTAATTATTACCTATATAATATTGATGGAAAAAATAAAAAACAAATTACCAATTACATTACTAATTATAATTGTAGTTTACCTACCTTCATATTTAATTATATTTCATACAATCATTATCTTAATATTTTAAAACAATGATAGTTAATTTTATTAGGTATATTATGAATGTTCGTCGAGGCTACCATTAATTTTAAAATATACTTGTCAGAATACTAGTATTAGTATAGCTGTACAGCTTTAAGGTATAGTTAGCAGTACCTATATACCCACACAGCAATTGCATAACATCAATATTACAATAACTTTGAAACTAAATTGCGTTTGAAATATTATAATTATAAATTTG
>NW_021770944.1:8160-11800 GCF_005508785.2 Acyrthosiphon pisum | reverse complement strand
TAGCAGGTAGCTATTTAAATGGCATTTTCTGCAGTTATAATACAGGCAATATAGCTATTTTAGCTTTTCCTCAAAAAACAAATTTTTTTTTTATAATAAAATACAATTCTTTATTATCACGGTTGTAGATAAACAACCTACTTACCCGCGGGCTGACCACAGTCTTTCTTTCATAATCTATGATTACAAGCACGGTTTAAGATAGTACTATCTTAAACCGTGATCACGAGTTAAGAATTAAGATAATATTTTAAATTTTAATCATAACAAGGACTACAACATGATTCGAGAATAGAGATTCATGATGATAACGTTCGTTATCATTAACTCCAAAATTATAACTTAATTTTAAACTCAATTTAGATGATCGAGTGTGTAGACTAGTGTTTACTGTTTAGTGTGTTTATCTATCTCGAGTCATAGTAGTATAGAACAATAATTTTAGTTTGAGTTATCCGCGTAGTACTGTTTGTTATTTATTTAATTAAATATTTTATTTCATCGTTATAAGTATGGGTAAAACTCAATACCCACAGAAATTTAGAGATGAGTGGTTAGTCGAATCTTTATTTAAAGACTGGTTATTAAAAATTGAAGAAAACGACACTAAATGTAGATGTCGATTTTGCAAGACTGAAATAAATTCCAAACGTTTTGATCTTTTGCAACATTCAAAATCAAAAAAACATCTAGAGGCCTCCAAAGCGTTTTCAACGTCTCGATCAATGACTACTTTTGTACAACAGACCTCATTAAAGACAGCAGCTGCAGAAGGTGCTCTAGCATTATTTATCGCAGTCCATTGCTCAATTTTGTCTTGTGACCACCTCGGAATATTATGCAAGAAACAATTCCAGGAATCGGAAGCAGGCAAAAACATAAGAATGCATCGTACAAAGTGTACAACTGTAATAATTAATGTCTTATCACCACATTTTCAAGCTACTCTAAGGGCAAGTATTGGGGATCAACCATTTAGTCTATTAATCGATGAGTCAACAGACATCAGCGTATTAAAGTTTTTAGGTATAACAATTATGTACTTTGACTTAAAAGTAGGTAAGATTGTTTCTACTTATTTGGCTTTAGTTGAGATGGAAGCATGTGATGCAGATGCCATACAAAAAGCTGTTTGTGATGCTATTGAAAAAAAAGGATTAGATATAACGAAGATGGTGGGTCTAGGAAGTGATAATGCGTCGGTGATGGTGGGAATCAACAATGGAGTTTACACAAAACTTAAGGAGAAAGTTCCTTCTCTAATCCATATTCCATGTGTATGCCATTCATTGCAACTAGCGGTTTCAGCAGCAGCAAGTGCGACATTACCCAGGAACATAGATTATTTGATCAAAGAAACATATAATTGGTTCAGCCACTCAACATTAAGACAGGCTCAATATAAAAATTTATACAGTGCAATAAACGATGGACACAATCCTCTTAAAATTGTAAAGTCATGCGACACAAGATGGCTGTCCATTGAAACAGCTGTTTGTCGCATATTAACTCAATGGATTGAATTAAAAACACTATTTGGAATAGCTCGACAGAAAGAAAAATGTTATTCGGCAGAAGTTTTGTATGGTATGTATTGTGATTCAAACAACTTGGCTTATTTAACATATTTACATCCAATATTAAAAGAAGTGCAAATGGTTAATAAGTCTTTTGAATCAAACAATGCAGATCCGAGTAAATTACTATGTGATCTAACACTTTTGGTGAGCTCAGTTGCAAAAAGATTTGTTAATCCTTATTGTCGAGAAGATCCTCTCGTATGCAACATGGATAGTCACATAAGTCCAAATATACAATGGCCCTATGAATTTACACAAATTCTACAAGACAGTAAATCATCAGAAGAAAGTAAGAAGCTATTGAAAGAAAGGTTAGTAAGTTTTTTGCAAATATTACTAAAACAATTGCAACAACGCTTACCAAAAAATATTGCCTTAATGGAAAAAGTGTCAATGATATCCATAAAAAATTGTCTAAGAGTGATTAAGGAGCCACTGACACCATTTTTGGAACTATTGAAGTTAGATGTTCAAATAATTGACAAAATAAATTTTCAGTGGCAAAATTTAACTCACGTTAAATGGATAGAAAAAGCCAATACAATAAAATTTTGGCAAGAAGTTGCAGAGTATAGTGATGCTAGTGGTTTAAATCCTTATAATGAGTTGTCGTCAGTAGCAATTAAACTGTTGTCATTACCGTGGTCAAATGCAGATGTGGAAAGGCTGTTCAGTCAGATGAATATAGTGAAGACCAAATTAAGAAATCGTATGGGTCCAAAACTACTTGATTCAATTTTAACCATAAAAGCTGGACTAAGACGTGTAGAAATGTGTTGCTCACAGTATCCATTGCCACCAGAAGTCTTAACCTTGGTATCAAAAGCATACAATATATCTCCATCTCAAGAAAATCTTCCTCAGAACAATAATGAAGGAGAAGGACACCTCGGTGAATATTTAGATGTTGATAGTCCTATATTGTTCTGATAACATGGACTCTTGAATTATTTTTTGTTGTTTTTCATTTAAATTGTTACTAGGTACTTATAAATTATCATACAACCAAGTTCCTCATTTATTTTATTTTAAAAATATTTATTCTTATGGACCTAACTACCTAAGTCATATTATTTTCTTATATAATCAACAAAGTGTATTGTTATTTTTCATTTAAATTGTTACTAAGTACTTATAAATTATCATACAACCAAGTTCCTCATTTATTTTATTTTAAAGTTGTTTATTCTTATGGACCTAATTACCTAAGTCATATTATTTTTTTATATAATCAACAAAGTGTATTGTTATTTTTTATTTAAATTGTTACTAGGTACTTATCATATAACCAAGTTCCTTATTTATTTTATTTTAAAGTTGTTTATTATTATGGACCTAATTACCTAAGTCATATTATTTTTTTATATAATCAACAAAGTGTATTGTTATTTTTTATTTAAATTGTTACTAGGTACTTATCATATAACCAAGTTTCTTATTTATTTTATTTTGAAGTTGTTTATTCTTATGGACCTAATTACCTAAGTCATATTATTTTTTTATATAATCAACAAAGTTCACTATTATTTTTTATTTTTAACTGTTGGGCACTTATTATTTTATAAAAGGTAGCTATTATTTTTAGTTTATGATGGTGCTGTTAATAAAAACTGTTACCACAACAATGTTCATTATTGTTTTTATTTTTAACTGTTAGGTACTTATTATTTTATGAAAGGTTACTATTATGTTTTATTTTAATTACAAAAAAACTGCATATAATTGCCTGAAGTGTGAGAGTGGAATTTATAATTGTATCCTATTTAAATATTATATTTGGGTGGTATATTCAATATGTGTATATTTTATATATTGAAGCTATTTATCGTATAAAAAATTATTCAACATAAAGAAAATCGGTTTCAAAAATGAAAAGGCAAAAAAAAAATAGGAAAGAATTTTTTTTTAGCTTATTCTAGCTTATTGAAAGAAAAAATGAGATAGCTTTTTCTAGCTTATTTACATACAATATTTACTTTTTTTCATGTATGAGTTTTGGCAACACTGACGGCGGCAACGTTGACGTGAAATCTGGACTGCGTCGATCGGTCGCGGCGGCG
>NW_021770944.1:7416-8110 GCF_005508785.2 Acyrthosiphon pisum | reverse complement strand
TAAGTTGTAAGTTGTTAAAATAACATCTTTAAGTTTTGTTAAAAGTCAAGTTAAGACTGATGTTCTAATAATATATCTACCTATTTATTTTAATGTTATATACTTTATTTTATTTTGTTGAACTAATATTGTTTTACATATTATGATGTTTAAACCACAGTAGAAGATGTTTTTATGTTTTGTTAAAAGTCAAGTTAAGACAAGACTGATGTTTTTAAATACCTACCTATTTGTTTTAATGTTGTACTTTATTTTATTTTGTTAAAAGTCAAGTTAAGACTGATGTTTTTAAACACCTACCTATTTGTTTTAATGTTGTACTTTATTTTATTTTGTTAAAAGTCAAGTTAAGACTGATGTTTTTAAATACCTACCCATTTGTTCTAATGTTATACTGTATTTTATTTTGTTGAACTAATATTGTCTTACATATTATGATGTTATTAATAATAAAGATGTTTAAACCACAGTAGAACAATATGTCTTTATGTTTTGTTAAAAGTCAAAATAAGACTGATGTTTTTAAATACCTAGGTACCTATTTGTTTTAATGTTATACTTTATAATTATTTTGTTGAACTAAGACAGTTTTAATAAACATTTTGTATAATGTGCATTTAGTATAGCAAATGAAATATACTTTTTGGCGAATTTTGGAGATTTTTTTCGATGATAGCGTTTGGGGAATTTTCGA
>NW_021770944.1:0-7316 GCF_005508785.2 Acyrthosiphon pisum | reverse complement strand
AACTTTTTTATGATTTTGTTGAGGAATTCTTAATTTTTGATCTGATGTAATGTTTCTTTTAGATATTATTTTGGTATGTACCCATGTACAAAACATTTTTTATTTTATAGTAAGCATGGATTGGAATATCATGATATTCCTTATGCAGAAAAATGACATGCTAATGAATTAACACCAATTACAAACCATTCTCCTACCACAGTTAAGACATCTAGTGGAATTTTTGAAATAACTGAAACTAAGAGAGAAATGTAAATAATATATAATAAATTATTAATAATTCTTATGTTTCACCAATGTCAATGAACTTTGTAATGATGATAATTTCAGCCCTGTTCAAACTAAACTATTTGGTGATTTATGTGATGAGTTGGAGGCACACAATTTAGTTGAAGATGACATGTTAGATACCAATGTGATATCCGTAGAAGAAACAAACCAAAAGTACCAATTTTTTAAATGCATGCAACAAATTCTGTACAATTTATGTTATTTCTTCTGAACCTTTTGTTTTAATATGTTAAAAACTTATGTTATTAATGTATTTAGGGTGGTTATTTTAAAATGCCTATGAGATTAATAACAAGCTTTTAATTTGGCAAATACTGTAATTGAAGAAATTTTATTTTTAAGAATATTAAAATAAAGTTTATATATTTTAGTATTAATTAATAACAATTTTAGTTATGAAAAAGTCAGTACCTACTATACTCTTTTTCAAATGAGAACGCACCGGGCGGCGGACGAAAACCGGTCGAAACGCGCGCATGGCCTCCCCACTCCCGACAGTTTCAGCTGTCGTAGGTGGTGCCACCTTGTAATTATAATAATTATAATAATAATTGAACATTCTGTATGCCCGGCGGCGTCGAAAGTAGCCGATCATTGGCGACTAATCAGAAATTAATTACTAATTTTGTGGGAGGGGCTTGTGGTTCCGCCTCTGATAACGATGCGCGACCCGGTGCGTTCTCATTTGAAAAAGAGTATATAATAAATATTAAATTATATTTTCTTACTTAAGAATTGTAAAATGTGTAGAAAATTCTAGTCTAACATAATAAACTTTGTTTAATTTTTAATCTGATGATTTTTTTAAATCAATACTGGTTAATACAATTCCAAAAATGTCTTCGTTTTATTTCTTTTCTTTTTTTTATATTTGTATTAATATTTATTTATATAGCTTGATAAAATAACATAATATAGCATGATGATAATTTATTGTATCATATTTTATGTTTGTATAAATAAATGTGTTTTTTTAATTTTGTTATGCTGATTTATGTTTGTAGTTTTGCTCTATGTTGTAAGATAAATAATGATAAATAAAAGATAAATAAAATGTTATTGTTTGTCAATTACGTTTAATATTATAAAATATATAATGTAAAATGTATATTTATTCAATTAAACAAGTAGATTAAAGCTGTATTCAATTAAATAAATACAATTATGATGCACATGATTACATTTTGTTCTATAAGCTAACATATAATTCTTTTATTTACATGCAGACTGCAAGAAACAATAGAAAAATATAAACAAGAAAACGAAAAACTTAAAAATGAACAATTTAAATTAAAAGAAATAATTTCTATTCAAAAAGCTCAAAAACAAAATTTACAGGATTCTCTTAATAAAATAGATGGTACTTTTAATTCACGGATTCATACAATATTTTCAAAATTATTCACACCAAAACAGATTGACGCTATTTTAAATAACAATAAAACAATTTACAAATGGACACCTGAAGATATTGCCTCTGCCATATCATTGAGAAGTGTTTCTCCAAAAGCGTATAGGTATCTACTATCTACGTGAAAAAAAAAGTTAATAATAATTCAATAAAAAAAAATAATAATAATAACAATTCAATTACAACTTGTAGGATTATCAACACTTAGTACATGGGCAGGTAATTTCTCAGTTGAGCCAGGAATTCTGAATAGTAGTGTATTGACTTTGATGAAAGCAAAAGGTTAGAATCTTCATATAAAATAATTTACATTTTGCTGTTAATAAAATTGTAAATGTAAATAAAAATTTTTAAGGAGAAACTTTGACAGACCAAGAGAAACTAACAGTTATTTCATTTGATAAAACTTACGTGTCAAAAAGAATTTGCTATGACAAAGAATAATGAGCAAATGATTGGTCCTCATAAATGCGTTCAAACTGTTTTGGCTCGAGGTTTTTTTTCTATATTAAAAAGTTTAGTATGCGAATATTTTCTCAGTAAACCTTTTCTTAACAGGGCTCATATCTCCATGGAAGCAACCAATATTCTACAACTTTGATACACAAATGACTGAAGAATTATTAAAAAGGATTATAATAGAGTTGTATGATATAGGATATAACGTAGTAGCAGTTACTAGCGATATGGGTCCAACGAACATAGGATTGTGGCGTGAATTACAAATATCTATGGAACAAACATCATTTCCACATCCAAAAACATCTAAAAATATATATGTTTTTGCTGATGTTCCACACCTTATTAAGTTAGCAAGGAATCATTTTCTAGATAGTAGGTACTTTTATCTACAAACATTAATTACAAGTAATCAAATACTTAATTATTTTTCATAGAGGATTTGTCTTACCAAATGAAAAATTTGTTGTCATTAATATTTTAAAAGAACTATTAAAAGTAAATAGCAATAATGACTTAAAATTAGGGTATAAATTGACTGAACGTCATTTAATGGTTGAAGGTGTATCACGAATGAATGTTCGACTAGCCGTTCAAGTTTTTTTCAAATGGTGTAACAAAGGCAATAAGTTTCTGTGGAAACAATAATTTAATTACAGAGTATAATTGGAAAGAGGTACAAATACATTTATTTAATACATAGATACAATTAATATGCTAATTTAATACTTATTTCTAAATACTAAATAATCAAAACAAGTTGTGAGGCAAAAAATAAAAATGATTAAAAAGCTAACAGCAATATGTTACTCATGGAAATATTTTACTCATAATTAAAAAAGTAACCTTAGTAAATATTTTTTAGGCTTCAGAACTAATCCAGTTATTTAATGACTGGTTTGACTTGCTCAATACTCATCAGAAAGTTGATAAAAATTCAGCAAGTGATGGTCTATATTTAAAGTCTCGGGATAAATTATCAGACAAGATGTCTAATTTTATTTTAAATGTGAGAGTACATGGAAAAAAAAGCTTGTTGCCATTTCAAAAAGGTATTTGAAATATAATATTTATGCATCATATTACCAAAATTACATTAAGAAATACAAATGTTTTTGTTCCTAGGTATTGTTATTACAAACAAATCATTAAAAGGCTTATTAAATGATTTAAAAGTACGTAATATCTCATATATTATGACAAGAAAAGTCAACCAAGATATCTTGGAGAACTTTTTTAGTTTCCTTAAAGGAATGTGTGGAGCAGCATTTAACAATATAACACCTTTACAATTTAAATATGCGTAAGTGTCAGTAATTATTATTTCAACAACTTACCTATACACTCATTGGCGCAACTAAGGGGGGGGGGGGTGCTTTGGGTCCTTAGCACAAATGCCTAGTTGCGCCATTCTATACACTTCTCTTTTTAACTTAATGATATAATTTAAATATATATTTCTAGTCTCAGATGGTACATTTTAGTCAAGTATTCCAGTATAGTTTTCACTTCTAATCGAAATACTACTGATGGCACAAAGAATAACTTGGTTTTGGGAGAAGAATGTTTGTCTGTCCAAGTACTTTCCCAATGTGATTTGCAAATTGATGACTACAACACTGCCACGACCAAAGAACACGCACATCTTATTAGCGAGGAAGGAGCAGCTACAATTGAAGATGTTGATATGAACATACTTGATTTCTTTGAGCAGGAGGTATGTACACTGTAAATAAACTATTAATAAATTTAAATGGAACAAATAACAAAGTATGAGGTAGACAAATTAATATGTAAACTGTATTTATTTACCAAACTAAATAAATTCCTTGCTAAATTAGACAATTTAATAATTCAACTTCAATCAAGTTCAAAAATGTATAATAATGATTTCATTGTAATTTACAACAATAACATTTATTCTTTAGATGGAAAATGAAAAATCATTTGGAGAAGTTGAAACCGAATGTGTGGAATATGTGGCTGGGTATGTAGCACATCGTTTTATTTGTAAATATCCTTACCTGAAAGATGAAGATGATAATTCAGAGAAACACATTTCATGGATTAAACATCTTTCAAAAGGAAATCTTACAATACTATCAAAGCCACTCGTAAATGCTGCACATGTTTTGGAGCCAATGTTTATAGAGCTTCATGGTGATGCTCTAAGCAACAGGCCAAACATAATAAAACAACTGTCAAAAAAACTAGAAATAAAATGTCCAAATTTGCTGCTGGAAGTGTTACAATGCTTGGTTCGTACTCGAACTTTTATTCGGATGAACAAAATAAACAACCAAATATTACATACTAATATAACACTAAAAAAATCTAATAAAAAAAAAAAAACGAAGTTCATAAGTTAAAAATGTAAATATTAAATGTATTCTTTCTTAGCATACCTATGTACTATTGCAACTAATCCAATATTATATTAGTTTATAGTAACATAATTAATTTCTATTTTAAGTTAAGACAATGAGACGCCTTATGCAACGTCAAACAGCAATAATGATTTCCTAAGTAAAATACAAGAAACAGTCAACGGTAAAAAAGTAAAATCCAAGTACAAAAAAAAATATCAATATCTGCTCAGAATCTAATATTATTTTATAATATTTTATATCATGATAAAATAAAATTATTTTATCATGTTTTATATGACAACAGGCGCACACCAGCTGCCATCTTGTGCGCCACACAAAGTTGCTGATATACCTGGTTATTTTATCATGGCCACAATAATATAATATAGGCTTTATGGTTTATAGATAAACCGTTTTCTAAACTTATCTCAGAACTTTCGTGTTAAGAAATCCGCTCATTTCCCTCCTTACAACCATACTCTACAAACAACATAATATTCCATAGTACAATTAATATTATCTCTAACTCATTCGTATATTTAAAGTAGAATAAGGTAGAATAAGGAGACCAAACGGTATTCTCAAAATAAGGTGTGACATTATTCGCATGAAAAACGTTCGACATTTTGTCTATTGCCTATTTTGACTTTGACATAATTAACTCGAACGATTTTTTATTTTGCTAGTGCAGTAGCACCATAGATTCAATATATTATTTATCAACATTCAACTGCAGAATAGTCATTAGTGATTAGTCACTGTAATTTTTCGTTTATATTAGATTTACATTTCGACATCGGCTCGACTTACTATATAAGTCTTTCATAAAAGTAAATTATTAAATAATAATAAAAATGGCAAACGATTACGAACAAGCTGTGATGTTTGTTATGATAAACGTTGAGAGACTAGGAGCTCAAAATGTTAAACAATCGTTTGGTGTTAAGGTAAATACTTTTTTAGCATTGTCGGATACAGCATTTGTCAAAACTTGTTTTTCAGCAAATTAAGCGGCCCCTCCAGAATGTTTACCAAAAAATGGAGTGCACCGTTGAAAAGCTTATAACTTTGTGAAATTTGTACATCCCCTGCCTTAAAATAAATTCTTAGATAAAATTCAATTTTTTAAAAAATTCAACAATTTAAAAGGTATTAAAGATTTGTGTTGGAAAAATTTCCTTTAACACAACAAATAAGTGGGAACCTTGTAGCGTATGTTTCTTCAATTCTAATTTCATGAGCTTTCCAGCAGTATATTAAAATTTGTTTAAGTACTAACCCGACCTTTGTTTAGTAGGTGTGAACATTATTATGAATGAAACTTGTTTTTTTTTTATTTATTCAAAAATACACCTCAACTACCGGGGTTATTGGCGTTTCAGAAATACATATTACATTTGTTTAAATTTTACAGAAGAATAAGGTGTATATAAGATAATAAATATGATACAATAAGATTTAAGATAATATAAATTGTATGTTATATATCTAAGTATTCATGTTATATTTTTTGAAGAAGGTTCGTCTCTTTAAGAAGTTCTAGGGTTAAAGATGTTCTCTCCGTGTTTGGCGCTAGTATTTCACAAAGATTGTTGGGGAGCATCAGTCTCTGGAGTATTTTGTGAGGAGGCATTCAGTTAATAGGAGTTTAACAGTAGTCGCGTTGTTGCATGAAACTTGTGTTCAACCAAAAAAACACAAAAATTGAAATATTTACATTATTATTGAGAATTCGATAATGGTCATGAGGACTTTTTTTGTTGCATTTGAGGGGTGTCTACCTGTTCTCGCGACTGAGCGAGCAGCCGTTAGTCTCCTAGGTGTGACATTGACACGTACTACCACGGTGCTGCTCGCCGCGGTAGTTCGGTCGCCACGTGTGATGTGGTGATGTTAGGTGATGTACAAGAAAAACAATCACTACGCTTTAAGTTTTGGGGTTTAAACTATAGTCACATTATTATATGTAAAATGTAAATGATATCGTCGAACAGATATGTATCGAAAAAATTGATAGTCACTATAATTGATAGCCCAGCAACGGTTGCGAATTTTCGCGTGTGGGGCTTACGTGTTATCGGTAAGACGGTGTATAAACTAGATAGTAGCAGTGTTGCCACGTATAATTTTTTAAACAAACTAGTCACCAGTCAGTAATAAACTCGAAAACAACAAAAAATATTGATAAAAAAAGTTAGTTTTCCCGCCAAATATTTTTTTTTTCACCATAACAACAAATTCGATTTCTACGAAATTATAAACCTCTAATAGGTATATTGTATATTGAAATACATAGATGTAAAATATAATAATTATTTATCGAAATTTAGTTATTATTTCTTTTAAAGTTATTCATTACATTTACATCTGATATTCTAATTTAGATACTCAGTAATTAATAAGTTATAATTATTTTTACAAATTCAATAAATATAACAAATTCAAATAACCATAAAGTAATAATTTTTATATTTTATAATAAAAACAAAAAAATTAGTTTCAGTAGAAAGCAGTTACTTTCTGCTTGAACAATTTAAAATTATAAAATTAAAACAATTTATATAGGAACATTTGAACAATTTTTTTTTATTTTAAAGATAAACCCTCGGCATCAAGGCCATTGGGCAATATATATATATTACAAAAGGTTATGTACTAAGAGGTAACAGTAGTAGAACTAGTATATTATACAATGAACAGGAAACTTAAATTAATTTGAACAGTCCAGTTTGTTGAAGGAAGGTGATAATGTTGGAAACTGGCAGGTTGGGTCCAAATTTGAACAA
>NW_021770943.1:379-8878 GCF_005508785.2 Acyrthosiphon pisum | reverse complement strand
GATCGATTTTAATTTTCCTGTGCAGTGTGCACACTCAAAAAAGCTAAACCTGTAAACCTTTCTTAACCCATTGAGTTACGTAAATAATTTTTTAGTCTTTTCATAGTTAAAAATGTGCGCTCTGGCGTAGAAGTCGAACTGGCAATGTAGCTAATAGTTTCAAAAGAAAATATATGTTAGAAAAACCCAAAACCCTCCCTCATATTATACGGCCTTGAATGATGTAGTCCAGTGGCGTATTTAAGGGGTGTGGGTCCAGACCCCCCTCCCCAAAAATGCCTACTAAACATCTAATATATTTATTAATATATTCTGTAGCGAAGCCCACTACTTAAATATATTTGTAAAATTATTTGGACCTCCTCCAGGAAAATTCCAAAATACGCCCCTGATGTAGCCTTGTGATGTATATCGACGCCCCCAACGAAAAAAGACGTAACTCACTTTTACGATTTTTTTTTTTTCAATGTGGCGTTACTGTTTTTCTGGTTGTCCGGCGACGCTGATTGTTGTATTTAATCAAACAAAGACGTTGTGAACAATAAGATTGAGTTACTACCATCTTCGTCGGAAATCCAGTAACACCAGTATAAAACCACTTTGAAAAAAAAAAAAAATATATTGTAAAAGTGAGTTACGTCCTTTTTCGTTGGGGGTGTCGATATGTCCAGGACGGACTGGGCTGGTCAACAGTTGCCAGTTGGGCAAATACTCATCAGATTTTTCAGTTTACAATGTTTACATATTTATTGGTTTTGACTTTTGGGCTTATTTACTTCCGGCCCATATTTTTAACTACCTATGTATATTGTCTAATAATAAATTAAACAAAACTGACCTATAGTACTTATGATACATTGGTACATAAAAAATACCTATTCTGTATTAGCATTAATTTATTTTTTGATTTAAATTTGAATTAAAGAAACCATGTACATAATGTCATAATACACATAATTTTTTATTATTACTTACAAATAAAATTTGTTGGGAATTATGTCGATTGTCAAGTAGGTACTTACTTAATTACTTTAAAATCTCGACAGAATATTTCATAATTTGATTCTCAGTTATAATAGTTTGATGGTTTTCCACTTTTCTAAGGTTCGAAAGTTCAGTTCCTAAACTCATCAAACTGTACTAGGGTATAACCATTGTACTAATACACTATAGTACGTGCCTATCTACAATAGTGTATAAAAATAAATGGTTGAAATTTTCTTTTTAGAGGGAATAATCCAAACTCCAAAGTAAAATTGTCTATACCCAGTTACTTTTGAAGTTTTTACATGGTTCGCAGATGCAGATTTATGTACAAATCGATTTGGGTGAGGAGAGAGGGGGCTACCGAAGCCATCCCCCGAGTACTCACTGATTTGTATTACACAATTTGCTTGGAAGTCAGAATCACAATGAATTTTAAAAAACAAATTTTGTTCGATATTTTTCACACATACATGTATAATAGATATTATAGATGCTTATGTCTCGTAGACCTTTAAAATAGTTTTACTATGATCAACATCATATACTAATACAAATGATAATTTCAGAACCTGTGTACATTTAGAACATTATAAGTAACAATTTTCTTTGAAAATAAACAAATTCAATGAGTTATTGAAATTATAAAAAATATTTTACATTTTTGATTATCGTGCATTTCTTGTAAATAACTAGAAATAAGAAACCTATTAACTATTATGAAGAACATTAAGTGCTATTTGATTGTTTTTTAATGATATGTTTGTACATGTTTTCCACTATAAATCTGGGTGTAATATGTAAACAACTTACTATCAATGCATTGATATTTGATATACAAATTTGACTATAAAAATAGTATGGCGATATTATCACCTCAAAAGGAAAACATATTGTTCTTTTATATTTATTCAATATTATACTGCAATATATTATAATATATTTTGTAAACTACAAAAATGTATTATATTGATTATTCCTATTTTACCATAAATAACCATATAAAAACCAAATATTATTGTTTTAATAATTAAATAGTACAAACATTTTCTAAGAGTGTAGTTGAAACATTTTTAATTATACCAACAGATAATTTTTATGGAAATAAATTGACTAAACATGTAGTTGATATGTATTACTGATTTTTTCTTAGAACTATTAGCACATGTTTTTTTGTAAGTGACTTACTAAATAATTACTTTTTTGATTGAATAGGTCTATCTAGACTTTAGTGCAATTAATTTTGATTGGTTTTATAACATAACCATTGTAATTGAAAAATTATTGAATTTAATTAACTAGGAAGTTGTTGTTTATTTTAAAATTACATATTTTAACGGAACATTAAATATAATATAGTTCAAACCAATGGTAATATTTTTTGGTCATTAATCTTGTATCATTCATATCAGTTATCGACATAAATTTTTAGATTGATTTTTATTGAATATGTTATACAAATTAATATTTTAAATTATAAATAAAAATTGCAATAAAAAAAAAAAAAGAGTATATACATTTTATATCAATAATATTGCTTTCTGAAATTATGAATAATTTACAAAAATACAATTATTGATAAAAAAAAAATTTTTTAAATTTGTAATATTTAATAACAAAATTATTATACAATCTAAATATTCCATAATATATACGATCATTAGTAAATCATTTTTTATCCAGATATTTTTACAAAATCTACATTTATAGTTTTCCCAATATTGTTAAGACGTTCAACTTTACCGAGTTTTGAATTCAACTGGTGTTTGATCATTTGACTTTTCAGTATTAAAATGTGCATATACCTACTGTATTGTTGAGCCATTGACATAGCTTTCTCAAATGTTTCTACTCTTTGATTTGGATGCTTAGCATAAAGGATCTAGAATACAAAGTAACAATAAGTAAAACAATAATAGCATATATTTATAAAGTAATATCTAAATAAATATCCGATAATTTCTGCTAAAATAATTTTATCTGAAAATATATTTATGAAAAAGATAGAGCCAAAAATAATGTTCCTGAAACATATATTATCTCAAAAGTAATCTAACTTTCAGATAAAATATTAAAAGATATTTTACACACTCCCACATTTACCAGTACATTTCTTATTGAGAAAAACAAATTTATGAAATACCAATAAATTGTTTTGATAAAATTATTTGTAATTCAAAAACGAACAAACAATACTTGACATTTTACCAAATATTTAGTTGTTTGAAATTTCCAATTTTTTTTTTAAAATATTGATAAAAAAATGGTATGTTTGTTTTCAAAAAGCTTGTAAACATAATACAAGATTCTTCATTAGAACATTCTGAAAATATGGAGTTTAATACACCATCTAAGCTCAGAATTATTGTTATTTGTTTGTATGTTACATTTGATGTATACTCAACATCTAGTACACAGCTGAACGACTTCCTAAGGTTTTAATTAAGAGGATACTATCAATGCATTTGTTGTTTACGTCTTATACACGTGCGAAATTTAGCAAATTTTAGTTCACTAGTTTCAATTTTGTGTAGTTAGTTTTGATATTAGTGTGAATCAACTTATAATTAAACTTTTAGGTAAAAACATTATCTGTGCTTAATTATTAGATTATAATTTTCAAGCCAAATATGAGCATTTTTAATTTGTGATACTTCAAATACCCATATCTTGCATGGAAATTAAAATATTGAAAAACACTTTAATGCTAAGAGCACAAATAATGCTCATGTTCGTATCAAAAAGTTTGATAATAGATCAAAATTCACTCTAATATCAAAACTAACAGCACATAATTGAAACTAGTGAATGGAAATTTCCTATGCTTGTAAGACAGAAACCACAAATGCATGGCTAACGTCTTCTTAAGTATAAACCAGTTTATTTCAGTCAAGTACAATGAGACTTACTTTATTAATGGAATCAATACGAGCCTTGATGTGACCATCCAAAATTAGTTGCATAAGTTCATTCTCTAAGTCAGGCAAAGGAGTATTGAAACATAATGCCATTTTTCTTAAGTCAGCAGAGTCGTATGGACTAAATAATTACAAATTTGATTACTATTAAAACTATTATTTAAATGTTGTTAAATATTTAGCTTACCAGAAATATTGAATCATTGCTTTGCTTCTTATATTAGAGTAGAGCTGGTTTATGTGAGATCCAATGTACATATCAAGAAGTAAAATTGGCTAAAATGAAATATATTACGTATTCTTATAGTTATAAAAATAATTTATAACAAATCATATGAAAGGAATATACAAATAAATGTTTAGTACTTTTATTTTGTTCAAAATTGTTAAGCAGACTTCATACTTGGACTCATAAAACTTGAAAATCGCATCACGTACTTCAGGCTCCAGTTCAAGGAATAATTTGAATGAGCTAAAATAAAGTTAGTTATAAACATGATGATTTGTAGTGATTAATGTTAAAAGTGAATAATAATAATACTGTAAATAAAATACTAATACTAATATTTTAGCTTTTGGGGTGTAATATGAAATTATGTCAGACAAAATTTTTTAAATATTAATATTGATACACACATATTATTCAGTAAATACTAGATTACTATACTTATGTTAGCACATCATAAGTTATTAAATAATAAAAAAAATTTTTTATTGTTTTTATATTTTATTTATTAACACAGTTATAGTAGTTGAGTATATTTGTTGTTTAGTATGATTAGTATGAATAAGTACAATATTATACATAACACAAACACACAATATAAAATGACATAGGTGGAAGTCAATAAAATAATACGAGTCTATTCAAAATAAGGAGTGATGGATGAGTTGGATATTGGAAAAGGTGTAGTCAATAGAGTGAGAGACATAACAGGAATAATGTTCCAAACAGTGCATTTACTCATTTACATCATATACATACGTATTTATCATATACATTTTGCTATAGGTATTTTGCCTTTTAATAAAGAAAGTACTAAGTACTAACATACTAATTTGTTTCTTTAATAATTCAGTGATATAACTATATAACTTGTCATATAATTTAACTACAATACAATTGTAATACTAACATGTATTAAAAATTAAAATGTATAAGAAGTTAATTTTATGAGATATTAAATAATGTTTGTGTCATATATTTTTTATTCTAGTATTGATTTGATTTTCTGTGTCCCATATTAATTTATGTATATAAATTATAAGTATAATATTAACAAACCTATAATATTTATACATACTGAAAAACTTACTTGTTGCAAATTACGTTATTTTGAAGTTCTGAACGGTTAAAAGTAGCTAATGCGCAAAGTCCTCCATAAATAGCAATATCATTAGGTGTCATTACGTCGCAAGAATCCCAATAATCAAGATTGGTTTTCAAGAAATTTTGAGCAGCTAATTTGTATTTACGACCAGCAAGTTCAGCTAAGCCTGTCATGCATTTAAGTTTAGAACTGTATGAGGTCAGGAATTCAGGATGCTGAAAAAATCAAATACAAATTACTAATACTATTGGATATATCATAAAATATTAATCATTTAAGTTATTATTACTTCCACATAGTCCGGAGTAGATTCAGCTTTAATTATGTAATTGATAACATGCGACCAATTTTGCAGATAAATTCCAACCTGGTAATAAACATGGTGTTTTTATTATCAAAAATTTAAACTAATAAGATATGAATTAATTACAAATATATTTTATTTTATAAAAAAATAACTAATAAGTAAACTGTACATTGAATAAGTCACTATAATTCCCTATAACTAAAAAACTATGGAAGGTACTAACAATTAGAGCATCAATAATATTATCTTTATAATCTTTCTATCTGACCTAAATACAGCAATTTTAAGTAGATAATGTCAAAAATGAAAATATGTACACCATGCAATGAGCACCACACATAATTTAAGAGGATCGCAGCAAACACATTTTTCTTAAGTTTAAGAACAATAAGCGGTGGAAAATTACACATACTTCAATGTTCAATTTTTAATTTTTATACATGTACGAACTCTTTGACAAAATATCTAAGCTTTATAGGAAGTTGATTTTTGATTTTAAAAGACCTTAAAATTAAGATTTTTTTCAAAAATTCTATGAATTAATAATTGCTTTGCATTTGCATTTATTGAGGGCGTATCAGATTTTAAATTAAAAAAGTGATTCCTAAAAATCATAATCTAGAAGCTCATAAATTCAACCATTTTTGAAGTATATTTAATTTATTACCACTTTTAGCAGTTTTTATAATAACGCAAACAAAAATATTTTCACTTATCGCAAAGTATTGACATGTGCGTGAGTTGCATCCAGTGGCAGTTGCCCGACGGGGTATTACATCGATTCTTGGAAACAAACACTTATGTCAATTTACTACTCACACATAGACATAGCCCAAATGTTTATGTCATGTGAATTGCCTAAATATTATTCCTTAAAAAATGATATGCTGGCGCCCTCTTAGTGCTCGTATTACAATCGTTGAACTAAGGTTAAACCACCGAGTTCGGCTGGTAAAATCAGTGGATTAGGCTTAACTGAGGTTTAAATTATGATTGTAAAACAGGTTCTTAATGTACAAAATGTTAGTTAACCCTAGAGCACATGCTTGATGGTCAAAAATACTGGGCATTTAGAAGTTTGATTCAAGAATTCAAAATATTTACGTAATCTAACCTAAGTAGGTACCTTTTAATTAGATGATAAACTAAAATTAAATATGACTTTTAACTGTATATGATCTGATGTCAGTAATACAGAAGTATTCTAAGTTCATTACCCATTAAAAATACCATCTAAAAGACCTTGTGAGTGGTAGACTAACATTTATAAATTATTTTATTTTATGAAAACACAATTATGGGTTATTTTTAAATTGCGCTTTCTAAGAATTACTGGCCGATAAAACAATATTGATCGTAATAATGATTATTAATTTATTTATCGAGTTTTAATTAAAATATTTTAATATGTGGTAAAGAACATTATTCAGTATTATCATGAATATTTTTAATGCGTATAATGTAGGGTTAAGAAATATTAATATTATAATGTCTAAAGGAAACAGTAGAATTAATTTATAATCTCATAATGATAGATACATACTTTTATTATGTTAAGACACATTGATATGACATGAGAGGAACTAGTACAATAATCTCGAGCCTTAGAATAACTTTTTGTTGCTTCAATGAGGTCTCCACAATTGACATAATGGTCACCAATTTCATTATGACCACGACGAATGCTTTCCTTAATCGAATTACTTTTATAGTTCTTAAGATCTCCATCTAGCTTTTCAAGTATCATAGCTGATTTTTGAGTTGTAGTTTCTACCCAAATAGCATTAAACACTGGAAGTCCTGTATCTACCGGATTAGCTCCAGTAACATCTGGTAGTATATTTCTATTGCACAAGAAATAAAAAATAAATTAAATGTATAACCAAAGTTATAGTTTTAAATAAAAATAATACCCATGGCATAGTTGAAGTTTATGATGTAGCACTTGATACAGATTAGCATTCATTGTAGTAATAACATGTGAAATGGCCAGACGTAACGCATCAGATCGCAATCTTGGACAATGGTCAGCTATATACATAAGCCTATAAATGCGAGCTAATCCAATGTAACTATTGGCATATGTGTCAAGATCCTAAAGTCCATAATAATAATAATAATAATAATAGTGCTTAATAAGGGCGGTCATTAGTAAAAAAAGCACATTAGTCCTTACAAATGAATCAATGTCCACTTCATACAAATCTTCTTCGTTGTTGTCATTTTCTTCAGGAGGAGCATCAACTTGCATCGGATCTATGGCTCCAGCCTGGGCATTTCGTAAGGTGCGCTGAAATATAATGATAAATTATCGTTGGGTTACTTACATCATGTTTGTTGAAGAACTAAAAATGAACGTACGTTCAGTGATCTCAATGATGCCATTTTCTGTATAATATAATTCGTTTTAATGTATTATGTCAACGGATTGCCGTTCTGGTATCTACCACTAACTGGTAACGAATCGTTATTTGTCTTTGTGAGTTAGTTATCCCCTACAACAATGTAATCGCGTCGATGTTGTTAAGATTGATGATCGATATAGTTCGGATCGACTCTCAAAAAAAACAATATTATTTATTTGCAATTCCCACGGTCTGGTACTTTATAACAAAAAAAGTGGTGAATAATTTTGAAATGTGAATATTGTACTATTGGTTTAGTGGTCGCTGGCCAGTCGTATGCGGTATTCCCGTATTGGTATAATATACTATATTATTGCGGACTGCGGTGATAATGACGAAATCGAGATAAGGATAGTTTTTTTTATGATAATTGTAACCACGGTAGAAGTATAACCATGGACACAGCTGCATATTATTATTATTATTTTCTATTGGCAAAACAAATTAACACTGGGAGTGGGAGCGCTGTCGACGCCTATTTAGTCATGGTCACAGATATAAAATACTACTAAGTACTAGTATTTTATATCTGTGGTCATGGTTCTGATCACCGT